>NW_015168665.1:796318-813883 GCF_001447785.1 Gekko japonicus | reverse complement strand
CAGTGAGTTATCCACTACAACTCCAAGATCTCTCTCTTGCTCAGTCTCTGCCAGTTCAGACCCCATCAATGTGTATTTATATTTAGGATTTTTGGCTCCAATGTGCATCACCTTGCACTTGGCCACATTGAACCCCATTTGCCATGTTGATGCCCACTTGCCCATCCTTGACAGATCCCTTTGGAGTGCCTCACAATCCTCACTGGTTTTCACCACCCTGAACAACTTCGTATCATCCGCAAATTTAGCCACTTCACGGCTTACTCCCAACTCCAAATAATTAATGAACAAGTTAAAAAGTAGTGGACCAAGTACTGATCCCTGCGGTACCCCACTGCTTACCCCCCTCCACTGAGAGAACTGTCCATTTATACTCACTCTCTGTCTTCTATTAATTAGCCAGTTTGATCCATAAAAGGACTTGTCCTTCTATCCCATGATTTTTGAGCTTACGTAGGAGCCTTTGATGAGGAACTTTATCAAAAGCTTTCTGGAAGTCAAGGTAAACAATATCTATTGGATCCCCCTTGTCCACATGTTTGTTCACCCCCTCAAAGAACACTAACAGGTTAGTGAGACAAGATCTTCTCTTACAGAACCCATGCTGAGTCTGCCTCAATAGGTCTTGTTCATCTATGTGCCTACTAATTCTTTCCTTAATAATGGTTTCTACCAATTTACCCAGTATCGACATCTGACTGACTGGCCTGTAATTTCCTTGCTCTCCTCTGGAACCCTTTTTAAAGATGGGAGTGACATTAGCTACCTTCCAGTCCTCAGGAATGAAGGCAGATTTTAAGGAAAGATTACATATTTTTGTCAGGAGATCTACAAGTTCACATTTGTGTTCTTTTAGAACTCTCGGATGTATGCCCTCTGGGCCTGGCGATGTATCAGTTTTTAAGTTGTCTATCAGTTTTAGGACCTCCTCTCTCGTCACCTCAATCTGACTCAGTCAGGTCTTTCAACACCCCTCCTGAAATCAGCGGTTCTAGAGTGGGCAAGCACTTCTCATCTTCCACAGTGAAAACAGAGGCAAAAAATGCATTTAGCTTCTCAGCCATTTCCCTATCATCCTTCAGTACTCCTTTTATCCCTCATTCTTCCCCAACTCTCTCAAGAGTTTGAGGGGGGCAGCCCTTCCCTTGAATCACTACCAACTCCTCCTGGGCTTTGTGCCCCTCTTCCAGTTTGATACCAGGAGGAATATATATGACAGGCCTTTTCTACCAATACAGGGGACCCACAAAGCTTCTTATGATTTTGGGGAACCTCTTATGATTTTGGGGAACTGTAAACCTTTCTCTCAGTTACAAGATGTTCTTAAGGTGGCAAGTGTAAAGGCTTTGGATTTGATTCCATATGTGAGAGAATGGTGAGGTGAGCAAGTAGAACACAAAGGTCACAGAGGCAGGACTTGTATGTAAATAACTGTACATTAGTGCTGTATGGCTGTGGTTTTGGCATTGTAGGACCTGCCAAGACCACAGCCATACAGCCTGGAAAATCTACAGCAAGTTGTCCCTTGTTCCTTGTGGTCCATGGGCTGGATCAGGGCCCTTGGAGGGCCCCAATCTTGCCCACAAGGACCTGACTGTTTCCGGTTTCATTTTCCAGTTCTGCTGTCACTGCCACATCACAGCTTGCTTTACCAGTCTCTCTCAATAGCACAGGAGCGATAGATAGGCAAGCCTCTCCTGTGTGATTGAGAGAGTCTGGTAAAGAAGTGGCTGAGGCTCCTCCCCCTCCCAGGTTGAGGGAGGGTACAGCCAGAGGTTGCTTCCTGGCCAGGCTGCCTCTATCATATACAGGGGACAAAGGGAAGCCTTTTTTCCCTTCCCCTGGCTGAGGCTCCTCCCTGAAGAGAGGGAAGGAACGAGGGACAACTTGCTTTGCTGGGCTGCCTCAATTGCACAGGAGAAATACCAAGCATTTTTAATACCAACAAAGTTTTGTTCAAGGTATGAGCTTTTGTGTGCCTTGCTACAGTGTGTGTGTGTGCATGCGTTTTGTTGGGCTCTTTATGCCAGGGCTCTCCTGGGTCCAGCCGGGTTCCCTTCCACCTTTTCACTGTGTTCATGCCCTCATAATCCAGTCTTTCTCAGTAAGAAAGCAATGTGAACTATTTTAGATGAGGAATAACAACACCGGTGAGGTGGATTAGACTGTCCAGACCAAGTTTATCCAGCACATTTCCTTTGTAGGAAGTTGTAGTTATTTTTCTGGGGAAGACTATAGTTTCATGGACAAACAGCCTGTGTCAGGATGCCTTCTCATGTTCTTGACCAGCAAATGAAGCAACTTATGTACAAAAGGTTGCAATGCCCAGCCATTTCATGTTTTCCCCTGGGTCCTAGGCTCAGAACATGAGATTTCTGTAATGAATGTCAATAAATCAAAAGTAGCTTTGCAGCTTACAGATACACACCTGAACAGCATACTCAAGATTGCTAGAGATGAGACATTTTGATGCAATAATTCAGAGCAAGAAGTGTCAGTTATCAGAGACTGTTAAATAGACAAAATATTGCAAGAGTGCTAGTGTTTTAAGCATGTTTTATTTAAAGTTTTAAAAATCTTTAACTGTGTTTGTGTTCTTTATAAAGTTTAGATCTCGGCTACCTGGCATTAAATTTATGACACACATGGCCCAGCCCAACAAGGTCTCATTTATGTCAGAACTGGCCCTCAAAACAAATGAATTCGACACCCCTGCCCTATGGGGTCACCATAAGTTGGCTGCAATTGATATTACTTTCCACCTGCAGAAGGGTGAGGCTGTTAGTTGTAGGATTATCATCTTTAGTCTGATTTTTTTGTCTGACATTTTCCTTATTTTTTTCCTAGTCTTTCACCAGTTTGTAAGCCACCTTGAGCTATTTGGGAAAGACAAGGTAAAAAGAGTTCTAAGTCAAGTAACTAAATAAAATAATGATGCTGTCATTGAAAGCTTTTATTATGGTATATTATTATTCCTTGAGCTATTATTTCTTGAGGCCATTTCTAGCTTACACTTTAGTTTTCATGGTTTGTTTCTACAACTCAAGAAGCATTGTGGCACACACCTCTGACAGAACTGCACCATCTCTTTGAATCAGACCTGGAATGTTTTGATGCTAGGTCGAATGGGAATGGCTCTATAGGGAAAACAAAACAAAAATTTAGGATATGCTATGAACTATTTTACAGAGGAGTCCCACTAGATGCAGCAGTGCAAGTAGTGAGTGAAGCTAAATATTAACTTTATACTTGGCAAAGGGAGGGGAAGGGAAAGGAGTTTGTAAGCTGTTTTGAGACTCCAAGTGAAGGGTGGTATATTAATCCAATTTCTTCTTCTTCTCTTCAAATTGGCCAGAAATTGCTCTACCTTCAGAAAACATTGAATGTTTAGAATGGGGCAAGTGGGCTGTCACTGACAAATGAATGCTAACATCCATTTCGGTGGGGCAGAGCCAATCATATACAATGGTTTTAGAGCAGTGACTCATGGGATTGATTCTTGGGACAAATCAGTTATTCATCAGTTATGGATTATGCATCAAACATCCCAATCTTAATATACTACAAAAAGCTGTCTTTGATTTTGGTGGGACTCCTGCCATCATACATTCATTATTTGATGACAGGGATGGAAACATTCATGAATGAATGACTGAGCCAGTACAACTATTACGAGAGAAGCAGAAGGTTGCTTTGGCTATGAAGGGGACTGTGGGTGAGAAGGGAAGCACAGCAGGTAGTCAGGAATGAAGCATATTTTCCTAGTCCTCAGCCTCCAAGTATGAAGGAGGGGGTGAATTTCACATATAGACTATAAAGACAAAGGCCAAATAATCCGTCAAATGGATTTTCATATATTTGGTTCAATTTACCAGCCAAACCTTGGACTGATGGAAACAAGTTGAAAAGAATTCTCTCTTGAAACCAGCAGTATGTATGATGCAGCTGGAGAAATAGTCTACATCTGTCCAAGAGTTTTTAGCAATGTGTAATTGTGTGTATATGTTAAGGGGTGCTCTGCAGTCATCCTCAGTATGGAAACAAGAAGATGAAAATCTACGAGTGGCTTTAATTTTTGAGTAAACATTTTTTTTACCCCGCCAGGCTTTTGAGTAGGAGCCGCCACTGCTACTACCACCAATGATATTGGTACCAACAGGGTAAGAGGATGGCCCTATGAACACCAAACCGTGACAGCCACTGGATGGGGATGAGTAACATCTACGGGACGTTATCTTCCTTAGTGAAGGAGTATCGTTGCTTAATAACATTTCTGAGATACCATCTTATTATACTGAGAGACTGAAATTAGTGAGCACTTTATTTTGTTAAATTGATGGTCTTGTTTTTATTGCTTTTATGTGTAGGCACATGGTGCCCTTTGTAAGCCGCCCTGAGCCCATTTGCGGGGAAGGCGGGGTAGAAATACAATAATAAATAAATAAATAATTTCATCTGTGGAAAGTTGAAGGGCATGGGTAGTGATCTTTGTGCTTATGACCCATAGTCTTTTAATGCTGTTTACGTAGAACAGGGGTCCCCAACCTTTTTGAGCCTGGGGCCAGCTTCAGAATTCTGACACAATCTGGTGGGTGCAGCTACAAAATGGTCACCACAAAATGGCTGCCCGAGGAGGTAGAGCCAGCCACAAAATGGTTGCCATCATTTACCTTCAATTACACAGTGAAGGTCCTTGTGCTGTGATGGCAGCTGCTACCAAAGCAATGCTTTTAAAAGACTCTCTGATGGTCAATTAGAAGCCTTGCTGGGCAAAAACCGCACTTTGCCCATCCACTTTCTAAGACACATTGTGAGCACCAGAAGAGGTGTTAGCAAGTACAATGGCACCCCTGGGCACCAGGTATGGGTTCCCTGGTGTAGAATGAAAAGGAGAGCCAGTTTGGTGTAGTGGTTAAGAGCCGCCAGTTCTAATCTGGAGAACTGGGTTTGATTCCCCACTCCCCTACATGCAGCCAGCTGGGTGACCTTGGGTCAGTCACAGCTCTCTCAGAGCTCTCTCAGCCCCACCTACCTCATAGGGTGTCTGTTGTGGGCAGAGGAAGAGAAGGTGATTGTAAGCTGCTCCAAGACTCCTTCAGGGAGTGAAGGGCAGGATATAAAACCAACTCTTCTTCTTCTCCTCTTTTAGTTACAGCTTTCAGCAGTTAAAGTTAGGTAATTAGTACAGTGTACTTGCCCTCTCAACCTGCTAGATTAAAAAATGCTGAGATTCAACTGCTTAGCAAGAACAGTTTCACTTTTCTCTTCCAGTTCAGTTTAGCTCACGTTGTTGTTGTTCAGTCGCACAGTCGAGTCTGACTCTTCGCGACCCCATGGACCAGGTAACACCAGGCCTTCTGCTGTCCTCTGAAGTTCACCCAATTTCATGTTTGTTGCATCTATGACACTGTCTAACCATCTCATCCTTTGTCATCCCCATCTTCTTTTACCTTCAATCTTTCCCAGCATCAGGGTCTTCTCCAGTGAGTGCTCCCTTCTCATTTGGTGGCCAAAGTATTTGAGCTTCAGCTTCATTATCTGGCCTTCCAGGGAACAGTCAGGGTTGATTTCTTTTAGGATTGACTGATTTGATCTTCTTGCAGTCCAAGGGACTGCAAACCATTTCTTTGACCATGCGGACTTTTGTTGGCAGGGAGATGTCTCTACTTTTTATCATGCTGTTTAGGTTCGCCATCGCTTTCCTCCCAAGGAGCAGGCGGCTTTTAATTTCATGGCTGCTGTCACAGTCTGCGGTGATCTGGGATATCCGGCCAATGTTCCAAATTAGTTCTGTACCTTCTTCATGATACATAATAATTAATTTCACCTGTATTACGCTGAAGGTCTGATTTGGGAAACAGACAAAAGCTCAGTCTGGGGAATTAGCAAAGTGGGGGTAGACAGTATCACATTTCCACTCCATAGTATTTCAAATGTAACTCCATTAAAGCATTATGTAAAATGCTGTAAATATGTAAGCTCCTCAGGGCAGAAAATAATTTCATTGCTTCAGAAGGGTAGGGTTCCCAGGTCCCCTCTGGCCACCAGCATGGAATGGTAGGGTTGCCAGATCCACATTGGGAAACCCTTCGAGATTTGGGAGCGGATCCGGGGGAAGACAGAGACCTAAGTGGGGTACAATGCCATGGAGACCACCCTCTGAAACATCCATTTTCTCCAGGGGAACTGATCTCTGCAGTCTGGAGATGAGCTGTAATTCCGGGTGATCCCCAGATCCCACCTGGAGGGTGGCATCCCTAGGTAGCCCTGTTGGTCTACAATAGAAGAACCATGCTTTTGAGAGTCACAGCTCCCTTCATCAGATACCACTCTTGAAAGCTTGTTGGTCTCTAAGGTGCTGGTGGACTCAAGCCTAATCTTTGTTATTGTTGTTTATGTTATTCTGTAAGGCCCACGTCCATTTATGATGGATAGAGATAAAACAAGGACAACCACTCATTCTTCATGTACTGCAAGCAGGTATGCCGCCAGAGTTAAAAAAAAAAGTTTTAATACAAGTCCCTTTTTCTGTTCACTAAGAAAGAACTGAGAGCAGACAGCACTCTTGGGAAATTACTTGGGAAATATGGTTTGCTGTTAAGCCACTGATCAATCAATCCAGAAGGAGAGTGGTGTGCCCACTCTGGAAGTTAATCAGACACTCAAAAGTAATACTTTGGAAAGCTCTCCAAAAGGTATGTGTAAAGATAGCTCCTCCTGAACACACCGTCGATATATTTTAACTCTGAATTTGCATCAATTATTAAAAGGTGTTTAAGCTAGCTAAGCAGATATTGTAAAATGCATCCCTTCAAATATTTGCCACCTATTAAAATGAGCCGTGTAAAATGGATGATGCTGTCCATTAGGACCAGTCCAGATATTTGGATAGCAAGAATACCAAGAATTTGCAAGGTTAGACTGATACACACCAGGTTGTACCACAAGAAAAATGCAGCGTAACAAGGCCTGCAGAGCAAATGATACAAATCAGACCAAAATACAAAATGGAGGGGAGCAGATTCTTTCTCCTTTCCGTCTACCAAGCATTCATTTAATCTGAACTGAGAAGCAATTATGTTCTGGATAGATATACGTCTGTCTGCCTAGTGCATTATTATCCCATGCTTCCTCTGAGGAGCTCAGGGCAGCATAGACGATTCTCCATTCCACCATCTTAATGTCACAACGACACTCTGATGTAGGTTAGGCTGAAAGGGTTTGTCTGGCCAAAGTCATCCAAGGATCTTTATGGATAGGTTGAGATTTGAAGCCAGGTCTTCCCTAATCATAGTTCCATTTACGACGCCATACTGGTGAGACAAATTTTCAGCACGCACAAAAGGCCAAACATTTACCACTAGTCAAAGTGTTGTATCCACTGGCCTACTGAAGGTACAAAGGAATAATTTCTGCATCTGCACTTGTCTTTCCTTGTCTTCCACAACTGGAATCAGGATGTTGGTATACAGCAGAGGTCTCAAGTAGCCAAAAGATTCAGTGGATAGACATATGAAACTATTTTATCCTGAGATAGAAAATTGGCCTATTTAGTCCAGTGTGGTCAATTCTCCTATAGTGACTCTCTGGAATTTCAGTCAGAGGTTCATCTCAAGCCTGCTTTTTGCATTCCTTTAGCTGCTGATGCTGGGGGTTGAATCTGGGACCTTGTGCATCCTACCACTGGATGGGTGGGTTTTGCTCAACCTCTGCAGTCTGCTGTGTGCTCACTGAAAGAGGTTCCTGAGTCATCTTCCACCCCAAATGCCATGGGATGCAGCATGGAGGACTGCAAGGGAAAGCACAAGTCTATGGAAATTATTCCCCTTCTTGAACTAGCAGAGACACTCACTTTAGGCCCAGCTTATTGAGTGGAGGGATTTAAGGGCCCCCTGGAATTTTTTGCTAGGCTTATCAAAAGTTCTTCCCTAGAAATTCTTCAAACATTTCTTCTAAAAAGTAGCTTGTATATTCACCTTGAAATATTAAGTAAAATTTGGAGCCGCCTTTAGACCTATAGATCTTCTCCTACCCATTTTGCTTTGAAAACTGCATGGGATACTTTTTCACATGAGCCGTCCTCACAATCGGACAGCCAGTGCCTATGAGTGGCACATAACACACGCAGCATCGCCTGAATAACCATCTACAATCAAGTTTTCTTTAGTTCTCAGTAAGGTGTTTATGGAATCCCTCTGAGAAATGTTCTGGGTCCAGCTGAAGCATGTGATTTGCTTTCCTAGACATTCACTTTTCATTAGAGCAGGAACTTCCAGATTTTCCCTCAAATTTAGCTTTAGGTGAAGTTTGGTAATAAATTAATAGCTGATAGAGTTGCAGGAATAAGTTCCAATGTACCTCGACTGTCAAGGTTCCACTGATTAAGGCCATCTAGAGTAAGACTTGGTGACTTACTCTTAATCAATGACTTGGTGAATCCCCTTCCCTTCAGGATTAGAGTGTTAATGAGTATCTAGTTGATTAATACAATGGTATGTTCATTGGCTCAAGTGTTTGAACAAGAGTGGGAAGATCTGACTCAAGTCCTCACTCAGCCATGACCTTGGGCGGGTCAGCAACACTCATCCAACCCCATTTCCCTGGGTTGTTGAGCAGATGAAATGGAGAAAAGAACTCTGTAGACGGCTGTCAGCTCAGCTCCTTGGAGAAAGAGCAGGGACAATGTTGCTTTCTCTCGCTAACCTTTATGTTGATATTGAAATTTATTGAAAAGTCTTTTTCAGTCAACTCTGCTTTTAAACAATTTGAGTTAAAAAGAACAGGAGTCTAAGGGTTGTATTCCTGAACATATTAAATAAAACAGAATTATGGATTGTATGCAGACTTTTAGACGTGAATAGGCATTTCCGTTTTCCGTTGCTCAGAACAAGCTTTTCTTCAAACTAAATACACTGGTTCTTTTATTTATGGTTTTTATTCCAGAAATTCTAATAAACATTCTGAAAAATGAAACATAATAGAGAGGGATAATTTCTAAAGTTGCATGAGCAGAAGGAGCACATATATACAACAGAGTTTTCTGTGCTCTTCACTTCCTTCAGCATCCCCTCCCCCCAAACCTCTGCTGAAGGTCAAGAGACCCTTCAGGACAAAGTGTAATGCTGTGCCTGTGACCAGTAGGTTTCTTAAAAACAACGTATAATTAGGAAACCTCATACAGTTGCCATCTCGTGCTGTTGAATGAGTACAGCAAATCTAGAACTGAGTACAGCACTCATGAAAGAACAGTAGAGGGTGATTTGGCCCAGTTTTCTTTCCTCATTGCAGCCCCCAGTGCCACATGGCACTTTGTTCAGGAAGGCCCATGACCCTTAATAAAGGATGTTGAGGCCTTATGGGGGACTGCTGGGGGAATATATATATTTACATTTCTCATGGTGCAGTTTTCATAGTGATCCCAGAGAGGCTGTAGAAACCCTGAACTGGAGTAGGGTTACCATTCCTGCAGGTGGGGGCAGGGAAACCCCTGCTTTCTTGGGCTTCTGCTGGCCGCTGGCCAGCTGGCCAGTGAGAGGAAATTTCTCCACCCTCCAAACAGCATTGTGTGCGATGTGCTGACATAATCTGGAAACGATGTAGGCGCATCAGTGATGTGGGGGGGGGGGGGGGGGTACTCCTCCACTTGCAGCTGCTGGATGACCTTGGTCAAGCCATAGTTCTGTCAGAGCTGTTCTCTCAAGGAAGAAGAAGAAGAAGAGATTGGATTTATACCCCGCCCTTCACTTGGGAGTCTCAGAGTGGCTTACAAACTCCTTTCCCTTCCCCTCCCCACAACAGACACCCTGTGAGGTGGGTGGGGCTGAGAGAACTCTGACACAAACTGCTCTTTTTCAAGGACAGCTGTGCCAGAGCTTGTGACTGACCCAAGGTCACATCAGCAGGTGCAAGTGGAGGAGTGGGGAATCAAACCTGGTTCTCCCAGATTAGAGTCTGCACACTTAACCACTACACCAAACTGGCTCCAGACAGTTTTGGAAAGAGCTCTCTCAACCCCACCTACCTCACAGGGTGTCTGTTGTGGGGAGGGGAAGGGAAAGGAGTTTATAAGCTGCTCTGAAACTCCGAGTGAAGGTATAAATCCAATCTCCTCCTCCTCCTCCTTCTTCAGTGATTTTACCATAAAGTTTTGCCCCCAAACCAGAGCATTGCCCCAGCATCACCAGCATGCCTATGTCACTTCCAGGTTGCATATGCATGTCACACAACATCCCCACCCATTCCCAGAATGCCCCCCCCCCCAATTCCCCAGCCAGCGCGATGATTGGACCTGATAACCTTAAACTGAAGGCAGTTTTGGAGTGGATGTAGGCTAATAATCTGAAGCTTATCCTCAACAAGACAAAACTGTTAGTGGTGAGTGAAAGTTCTGGATAGGGCTGCACTCCCTTTGAGGAAAGAGGTGCTTTGGTTTTAACTAGTTTTAGTGATGTATTTGTGCATTGGTTTTAATGGCTTTTAAGATACTATTTTAATTTGTTTGTTTTAATTTGTTGGCTGCCTTCATGGTCCTGTGTTTGTGTGTAAAATGCCATCAAGTTGCAGCTGACTTATGGTGACCCTCACAGAATGCTGCTGTGTGTTCTATTGTCTGTTTGAAATCTTCCCTATCAATTCTTCCATAGACTTTAATGTTAAACATGGGCCCCATTCATTTCCTTAAAAAGGGGGATTCCTTTATTCTATCAGTCTGAAATCTGCAGAGTGGATGTCCTAGGAGAGGGCTGCAATCCACCTCAGTAATTTCCCCCCCAGTTTGGATGGAAGACCAAAAATCACAAACCAAAGAAAAGTGGGGCATCTTCCATTCAAACCAATGATAATGAAACAGAATTATGAAAATGAAACAATGATTAAAAAGAAACAATAATGAAAACAAACCATACATCAATCCAATAACAAATAAGAAGGTAAGTTTGTTGTAAAATATTATCGTGTTCTAGACCACCCTAATTACTCTTTAGTCTTGTAACATGTCAGACTTTCTCTTCACCAAACGCAGTTCAGCCACATTAATTTGAATGGCCTAGGAGGCATTCCAGAATGTTCTTGTACTTAATATAGCCTTGGATCAGGAGGAAGCTCCTTGCACCAGTGGCAGGTTTGCAGGTGCCAGCTCACTGGATTCTACTGAACTGAAACCACTTGAACATATGAGCACATGAAGCTGCCTTATACTGAATCGGACAACATGGTCCATCAAGGTCAGTATTGTTTACTCAGACTGGCTGCAACTCTCCAGGATCTTGGACAGAGGTCTTTCACATCACCTATTGCCTGGTCCTTTTAACCTCCTGCATGACAAGCAGATGCTCTACCACTTAGCCACAGCCTCCTCTCCACTTCCATCTTTCTTTCTTTCTTTCTTTCTTTCTTTCTTTCTTTCTTTCTTTCTTTCTTTCTTTCTTTCTTTCTTTCTCTTTATACCTTTTGTCAACTTCTTTTTTACTAATTTTGAAGTGGAACTGTGAATTTCCCAGGCAAACCCTGAGGAAAATTTGAAGACTCCACTGAAATAACTATGCAGTCCTTCTTCACTTGAGCCCTAAAGAAAAGTGCCCAGTGAAGCGCTATGACCTCAACTGAAAGAACTGCACAGACCTGTGCAGACTTAATAGGACATGGCTGAAGGGAGAGCAGTGAACTCCCTAAAGTATCTCAAAGCATGGATGTTCACTTGGACAGAAATGAATCAAAAGTCAAACTAAATATATACTCTCATTTTTAAAATCTAGTTACTATAACTAATTTAATCTAGAAAATTAAAAATATTTGGATATAACGTGGAAGGTTGTTAATTTTTATTCTGGTGCCTCTCATGTGCTCCCTTTCACATGTATTCTTAGACACATGAACTCTCCAGCTTGGGTTCAGGACCCTCACCAAGAATCAGAACCAGTTTGGGGGAATTAAGTTCAGTGTCAGGGGGAAACCTCTTCCCACTTCCACAGCCTGGCTAGCTTGGAAAGCTGATACACTCACCAGTTAGGAGGAGCAGAAGCAGAACATGTGATTTAGGGATCTTCACTTGGACAGTGTGCAAGCAGACTCAAAGCGCCTCTAATAGGCTACCAGTAACCACAAATAACCAGATCTTTTCCAAAGCAAGGTTTAGAATTTATTGAGGGAAATGTAGAGGTACAGGAATTGAAAAAAGGTGCTCAAGCATCAGAACAGTGAAATGGCTATGTTCAGAAGGGTGTGCATATGAAGAGTTATATAAGATGAGAGAAAGGGAAAGTAGAACAGAGCCAAGCCTCTGGCTGAGTGTGAATGCTGTGCGAGGGAATGGCCTCAAGGAGAAGTGTCTATGTGTGAGAGAGAGGAATTTAAAGAAAGGGAAAAGAGCATTTTTAAGAGAAAAGGAGTGAGCAGAGAAGCAGTTTACCTATTCTCAGTTTGTTGAGCTGGGTACAGTACATGATCTTTCTGCAGATGAGCCAGTGGTTCAGTGTAGGGGATTTTTAGGCAGAGCTTCCAAAGGTCCTCTCTGAGCCAGCAGAGGGTTGAGACTGCAAAATTTTTGCCCAGCAGAACAGCAACAGTTTTATAGAAGCCAGCACAAAAGAATATCAAAGAAATAATGGTAAAGTCCAGGAAATCAGGTTGAATCCAGGATGAGAACCTGTGGCTTTCCTAATGTTAACTGAGCTAAGGGGGAGGGGCTACTCGGAAAGGTAATACCAGGTGATTGCATCCCGGCAGGGTGGACGAAAGAGGCTGGCAGCGTGGAGGCTTCACCCATGCCTGGGGTAGCTTGGGAGGAGACATTCAGGCAAGGTCAGTAGAAGCAATCAAGCCCACCTTGCTGCTTGAGAGTAATTACATTTTGTACTCAGGATAGAGCTAGGTGGGTGCAAGCCCCTCTGGTGGTGGGTAGGCCTGCAGATGTCCCATCAGTGAATCAGCCTCACGCTCAAAGTTTTGGTCACTCATTAGCATAGCCTGAGGAGGGGTTTAACCTCCTAAAATGGTTGCCAAAAGTACTAGCTCTTAAAATGGCTGCCAAAGCAAAGTTAGCCAAGATGGAGTCAGAGCAGACAGCTCACATCTGGGAAGGGGGGGGTTCCTGATAACAATGTTGTTTCATTTTGATAAAGGAGGGGTTAATGACTTCTGTAACTAGGGCTGCCAAATCCCCCCGGGGGACCGTGGCGGAATCGGGCCCTGGGGGGGACTCCGCCCCCCAAAGCTGTACAGCACATTGGGGGCATGGCCCAGATCGTCGGGGGGGAAACCATATGGTTTCCCCCCCGACGAGCTGGGCCATGCCCCCAACGTCAGCAATGTGGCTGCGTCACCTCTGGTGATGCAGCTTTGGGGGGCGGAGTTCCCCCCGGGGCCCGATTCCGCCGTGGCGGAAATCAGGTCTCCAAAGCAGGGGTTTCCCCGCCCCCGACCCCATTTGGCAACCCTACCTAAGACCCCTATATCTATGGAAATTTATGGGTGGGTGGTTGCATCCATAACAAGATTTTGGGCCTTGACTGAGTGCTGTATTCATTTGGTGCCTTGTGTACTGATGATATGATAAAAGTATGATTCCCAAGAAACTTCAAAGCACCTTACAGTCTCATACTGAGTAAAAATCAAACACATTAAAACAAATAAAAATAGACAGCATTCTACACCCAGCATTGAAATATAGCATTATAAAAGGCAGTGCTCAGCAGCAAAAACAAGTTCACAGATGGAATAACCCACAAAAAATGATCAGCTAAAAGTCCTTTGAAACAATGCAAAAGCCCTTTACAGGGTTTCTGGAATGTTAAAATGACTGATCTTTTTAATTAGGTCTCCTTAAACTGAAAGATTTTGATATGATTAGTTCATTGTATTTATTTATTAACAAGATTTTACCTCACATTTCTGCCTCCTTAGGGCAACCAAGGTGGCTAACAAATTAAAATATATAAATTAAAATTAAAAGCCATTAAAATTAAAATCAAAGTTTAAAATTAAGATTAAAAACAGTTACGATTAAAAAATTAAAAACAACAGTTAAAATTTTGGGGAGGAACGAGGGATGACTGAGGGAATGCCAAGCAAAATTTAAAAAAAACTCTTCCCCCACTGGTGGACGACAGCAACAAAAGTAGACAGGCAAATCTGGAGAGAAAGTTCCAGAGTTCAGATGCCAGTACTGAGAAGGCCCTCTCCTAGGTTGCCAACCACCTAATCTGAAAAGGTGGGAGAACCCGAGGTAGAGCCTCTGAAGATGACCACAGTGGTAGCATAGGTTCATAAGGGAGGAGGAAGTCCTTCAGATATGCTGGTTCCAAATCATATAGGCCTCTGAAGATCAAGGCCAACACCTTGAATTGTGCCTGAAAACAAATTGGGAGCCCGTGTAGGTGGGCCAAGACTGGGATGATATGGTCCTTACAACCCTCTCCAGTCATCATACTGGCTGCAGCATTCTGTACCAACTGAAGTTTCTGAACACTTCTCAAGGGAAGTCCCACATAGAGCATATTGCAGTAATCTAATCTAGACTCAACCAGGACACATAACACAGTTGCCAGATCTTTCCTACCCAGGAAATAGGGTTGCCAGCCCCCAGGTCCCAGCATGGGTTCCCCTGCTTTTGGAAGCTCTGATCCGCCACTGGCCAGCTGTCTGGTGGGGGAAAACCCACCCCCTAACAGGGACATCATCAGGTGATGTCCCCGACATGATGATGTCATCCTTAAGGGAGAGCCAGTTTGGTGTAGTGGTTAAGTGCGCGGACTCTATTCTGGGAGAACCGGGTTTGATTCCCCACTCCTCCACTTGCACCTGGCTGGATGACTTTGGGCAAGTCATACTTCTGATAAGAGCTGTTCTTGAAAAAGAGCAGTTTCTGTCAAGAGCTCTCTCAGCCCCACGACCTCACAGGGTGGCTGTTGTGGGGAGGGGAAGGAGTTTGTAAGCCACTCTGAGACAACTTTGGGTAGTGAAGGGCAGGGTATAAATCCAATCTCTTCTTCTTCTCTTCTTAAGTGACGTCATTGCATTGGCATGCGGCAACGCTCTGCTTTTTCGGCAAACTCTATGGTTTGAAGCCAAAAAACCAGTTTTTGCCCAAAAAACCAGGTGATGTCATCACATCAGGGACATCGAACACAACATCCTGCCCACCCCGGGAACACTCCCCCAAATCCCTCCACTGCAATGGTGAGGAGAACTGGCAACCCTACCAGGAAAGGCCAAAGCTGGCTAACCAGTTGAAACTGATAGAAGGTATTCCTGGCCACAGCTGCCACTTACTTATCCAGCAGTGGGACCAGGTCCAACAACACCCCCAGACTACAGATCTCTTCCTTCAGGGGAATGGTATTGAAAACCACTGAGAGATTCAGGAGAATCAACAGAGTTGCCCTTCCTCTGTCTACCTACTGGCTCAGGTCATCCACCAGAGCAACCAAGGCCATTTCACTCCCATGACTAGGCCTAAAACCAGGCTGTAAAAGATCCAAACAATTTGCCTCATCCAGGAAAGCTTGAAGTTGTCCAGCCACCACCTGCTCAATCACCGTGTTCAAGAATGGAACATTAAAAGACTGGTTGATAGTTATTGAGATCTGGGTCCAGGGTAGGTTGCCGTAGAAATGAGTACACCACAGCCTATTTCAAGGAGGCATTAGTTACCTCTAGGACCAAGTCAACCAGCCCCCCCTCCTCATATTTAATTTGCTCTGAGAGTTCGCATGAAGGGTGGAGTATAAATCCAATCTCTTCTTCTTAATTAGCCAGGAGGGACAAGGGTCTGGCAGAGGCTCCTGAAGATCTCCAGTGAGGCGACTCACCTCACCACTGCATGGAGCCCATTCCACAGAGTAGGGGGCATGATGGAAAAGGCTCTGGACACTCACAAGCAAGAAACTCTAAGTGGGGGAGTAGACAGCAAGTGGCTGCCTGAAAAGTGCAGCTGGTCACAGAAATATATGGGAGAAGACAGTCCTTGAGATATGTGGGTTACAAGCTGTGGTATTGTTAAAGGTCAAAACTAGCACCTACCATAGCGGCATCCATCTCCTTAGAGGTAGGGGCCAGGTGCATGGACTTCATTTCTCTCTCATTTATTATTTATTTCAGCAATGAACAAAGATCCCTAAACTTTTCCAGTATTCATAAAAGCAATATGCCTGTAACAACAATGATCTCTATAATGTCATACAGGAGCAAGCCAAGATAGGTTCACCTGAAGAGAGGGGTCTCTTGTAAAAATCAGTTTGTACGAGTTGCCCCTATGAACAAACGTTTTGTCTAAATATTAAGGTCCTCCTTACACACGTAATGTGAGTTGCATGTCTGACTGGGAGTCATCTCAAAAATTGTTGGGGGTGGTTTAAAATGGCTGCAGAGCATGCATGACATAGAGAGGGGAAGGAGGGGCTTCAGCCTTCTCTACCTTCCATCCCATGCTGTTTTAGGCAGCAAAAAATGCCTGGGGGAGGAGCTGTTCATCCTGCTGCCAGTTCCACATGTCTGCCCACATACTCACCCTACCTGACTCATGTCACACGCCTTGTTTCATGAGGACCTAATATGAAATGTAAATGACTTTCACTCCTGTGACATGCTGTTAGTATAACCTTATTTGCTTAGTTTTCTGGCAAGACTGGGTGCAAGTAAAAGGAATGTACAGTGGTTCTCTTTATGGCTAACTATATTGATTAGTATGTAGAGATATTGATATCCTATTTTATGAAAAGAAATTATGATGTAAAAAATAGCCTCCTTTAGTAAACAGGAGCTAGAATTGACAATGAAAATAAAAGCTTTCAGAATGTTCTTAGGTAGGACAAAAGAAAGAGAGAGAGAAGGGGGAAAACATTAATTGAAAGCTGGGAATGAATATCACGCTAAACAGGAAATGTTTCTGACTTTGTTCTTTACTATTAAGAAAATGTTTTGCCCTCAGTTCATATTAATTTAGAATAAAAGGCCACTGCCACAGAAATGTTAACCTATCATTCGGGCACAGATTCAAACATGAATCTGTATACTGAAAAATAAAAGCATTTTTCCCTGAACCATAAAGAAAGACTCAGCTGGTTGAAATTGTGCTTTGATTTTTAAGAACTCTTTTATTTGTAGAGTGTAAGAGTCAAGAGACTGTTTGTACCAATGGAAAATGGATTGAAAGAAGGAAGAAACATTTCAAAAAATGAAAAACAAAATGCAACACATTCCAATCGCTCACTCGTGAATTCTCTGTAAGTTTTTCAGAGCACAAGAAACGGAAAACAACTCTATGAGAGTCTTCTGAGACTACTCTTTTATTGTTTTTAGGCTAGTGGGTACTCTTAGCATAGATCTATAGTAACATTTTGCTTTGGCAGCCCACTGCAGTTATGGAAGACTTTCTTTAGAACTGTAAATGCTAATACCCCTCCTCAGAAATACTCTGAAGGATGGCTTGGTATGCTGAGCATTTGGATGAACAATGTGGTCCATTGGGAAAAAAAAAACTTGAGATTTTAGTGGCAGAAGCAGCCAGGGAAGGTGGGCAGGGTGAACTGAGGCAGACTTATCTGCCAGGAGTGGCTGGGGGCAGCAGGA
>NW_015168665.1:659804-796291 GCF_001447785.1 Gekko japonicus | reverse complement strand
AGTGAAGGAGGATGGGGTGGGCTGTGTGCAGGACTCACACGAGGGGGCTGGAGGCAGGGGATGTTTACATCCCTATAAGCAGTTCCAGCCAACAGTATGTTGTTTTGAAGCATCAGGTTGGGGAGGGATGATGAAGGAGGGGAGCACAGAAGGAGGCCCATTGGCCCAGAAACTGGGAGTAAGCCAGGCCCCATCTGGCTGGGAGGGCATTGGCAGAGCCCAGGATGGTCCCATCCCCAGGACAGCCTTTATTAGGCACGACCCCAAGGCACTCTGGGAGGAAAGGCCTGGCCACACCTACTTAATCAGAGGGTGAACCTATGTTGAGGACAGTGGGCTCCCCTTTGCTGAGAGAGATGCACACTGTGCTAAAGAAAGAAAGACACTGGATGGTGTGCCCACCCTGGATCCTGACCCCTGGGAGTTGGAGTTGGACAATGTGGAAGGTTTATGTTATAGACAGCAAAGTCAGAGAGGACAGAACTATCTTCCCAATGCAAACGATGATGTGCCATTAATTCTACTGGCAACTGGAAAACTCTTTAACTACCTCTCCTGAACTAGTGATGTTTAAACACCCAGCAGAATGGTTCACGTACTGTTTACCAATCACAAACAAGGAGTTGATTTTTCAGTGATCAGTTCAACTGTTCATTGACCATTCAGGGCTGTCACTGTATTCCTTCCTGACCATGCTGTATGCTGCAATTGTGTATTCTCACACAGAGCCATTGAATTCTATTTTGTTGTTGTTGTTCAGTCACACAGTCAAGTCAGACTCTTTGCAGTCCCATGGACCACATCATGCCAGGCCCTCCTGTCTTCCACTCCGCTCAATTTCATGTTCGTCGCATCGATAACTCTGTCTAACAATTTCATCCTTTGTTGTCCCCTTCTTCTTTTACCTTCAGTCATTCCCAGCATCAGGGTCTTCTCCAGTGAGTTCTCCCTTCTCATTTGGTGACCAAAGTATTTGAGCTTCAGCTTCAGTATCTGGCCTTCCAGGGAACAGTCAGGGTTGATTTCCTTTAGGATTGACTGATTTGATCTTCTTGCAGTCCAGGGGACTCTCAAGAGTCTTCTCCAGCACCATAATTCGAAATAATCTATTCTTCGGTGCTCGGCCTTCCTTATGGTTCAACTCTCACAGCCATACATTAATACTGGGAATACCATAGCTTTGACTATACAGACTTTTGTTGGGAGGGTGATGTCTCTACTTTTTATTATGCTGTCTAAGTTTGCCATAGCTTTCCTCCCAAGGAGCAGGCATCATTTAATTTAATTTAAGTCACCATCTACAGTGATCTTGGATCCCAGGAATGTGAATTCTGTCACTACTTCCATGACTTCCCCTTCTATTTGCCAAGGAGTGATGGGGCCATGATCTTAGTTTTTTTGATGTTGAGCTTCAAGCCCACTTTTGCACTCTCCTCTTTTATCCCTGAGCAAGAGGCTCTTTAGGTCCTCTTCACTTTCTGCCATTAGAGTGGTATTGTCTGCATATCTGAGGTTGTTGATGTTTCCCCCGATAATCTTAATTCCGGGTTGTGATTCATCCAGGCCGGCATTTCACATGAGGTACTCTGCATATAAATTAAATAAGCAGGGTGACAATATACATCCTTGTCATACTCCTTTTCCTATTCTAAACCAGTTGTTCCATATCTGGTTCTAACTGTTGCTTCTTGACCCTTATACAGGTTTCTCAGGAGACATAAGAACATAAGAACAAAAGAGAAGCCAATGTTGTATCAGGCCAATGGCCCATCCAGTCCAACACTCTGTCACACAGTGGCCAAAAATACCAGGTGCCATCAGGAGGTCCATCAGTGGGGCCAGGACACTAGAAGCCCTCCCACTGTTGCCTCCCCCCCGGCACCAAGAATACAGTGCATCCCTTGCCCCAGACTGAGAGTTCTTATCTATACCTTGTGGCTAATAGCCACTGATGGATATGAGGTGGTCTGGTACTTCCATCTCTTTAAGGACTTGCCACAGTTTGTTGTGATCCACACAATCAAAGGCTTTAAGCATAGTCAATGAATCAAAAGTAGATGTTTTTTTCTGGTACTCTCTTGCTTTCTCCATAATCCAGCGAATTTTGGGAGTTTGATCTCTAGTCCCTCTGCCTCTTCAAAACCCAGCTTGTACTTTTGGCAGTTCTCTGTCCACTTACTGCTGAAGCCTAGGTTGTAGGACGTTGAGCATGACCTTGTTAGCATGTGAAATGAGTACAATTGTGCAATAGCTTGAACGTTCCTTGGCATTGCCCTTCTTTGGGACTGGAATGTAAACTGACCTTTTCCAATCCTGTGGCTACTGTTGTGGTTTCCAAATTTGCTGGCCTATTGAGTGCAGCACTTTAACAGCAGCATCTTTTAGGACTTTGAATAGCTCAGCTGGGATACTGTCATCTCTGCTAGCTTTGTTGTTAGTAATGCTTTCTAAGGCCTATTTGACTTAGCACTTCAGGATGTCTGGCTCGAGGTCAGTGATCACACCGTCATGGTTGTCGGGGACATTGAGATCCTTCTTGTATAGTTCTGTGTATTCTTGCCACCTCTTCCTAATCTCTTCTGATTCTATTAGATCCCTACCATTTTTGTCCTTTATCATGGCCAGCTTTGCATGAAATGTTCCCTTGATTTTTCCAGTTTTCTTGAAGAGATCTCTAGTCCTTCCCATTCTGTTGTTTTCCTCTATTACTTTGCATTGTTCATTCAGGAAAGCCTCCTTATCTCTACTTGCTGTTCTCTGGAAATCTGCATTCAGTTGGGTAAATCTTTCCTTTTCACCTTTGCCTTTCACATTCCTTCTTTCCTCAGCTATTTGTAAAGCCTCATCAGACAGCCACTTTGCTTTCTTGCATTTCTTTTTCTTTGGGATGGTGCTGATTGCTGCCTCCATCCATAGTTCTTCAGGCACTCTATCAAATCTAGTCCCTTAAACCTAATTTTCACCTCCATTGTATATTCATAAGGGATGTGATATAGGTCAAACCTGAATGGCCTAGTGGTTTTCCCAGCTTTCTTCAGTTTACACCTGAATTTTAAGAACATAAGAACATAAGGGAAGCCAATGTTGGATCAGGCCAATGGCCCATCTAGTCCAACATTCTGTCACACAGTGGCCACAATTACCAGGTGCCATCAGGAGGTCCATCAGTGGGTCCAGGACACTAGAAGCTCTCCCACTGTTGCCCCCCCACCCAAGCACTAAGAATACTGAGCATCACTTGCCCCAGACCAAGAGTTCCTACCTATACCTTGTGGCTACACTGATGGACCTCTGCTCCATATCTATATATCTAATTCTCAAGTCGCCCCCTGGTGTGCGGATACTTAAATCCGCACATCGGGGGGACCTGGGGGGAGGGAGAGGTTTGTGCGCACATGGGGCGGTCCCACGTGGGGCGCATGCGCAGGGAACGCTGGCGCGCCACTCGGCCCTCTCTTCGGGGCCGGGGGGGAGAAGAACCAGCAGCGAGAGGTGGGGGGAAGAGCAGCCAGGGCTGAGCGGCGCGCCGCTAGGCCCTCGCTTTGGGGCTAGGGGGGGAGAACCAGCAGCGAGAGGCGGGGGGAAGAGCAGCCTCGCTTCGGGGCCGGGGGGCGGCAAGGAGCCGGGGGGGAAAGGCAAGGGGGAGGAAAGGCAAGGGGGTGTGGAGGAGATGGGGGAACCAGCGGGATGGGGGGGTACTTACCTCCTCCTGCTGCTTCCTCTGCCTCCCCCCCACGAGTATCGCGGGCCCCGCCCCTTGTGCTTATCTAATTCCCTCTTGAAACCGTTCATGCTTGTAGGCGCCACCGCCTCATGTGGCAGTGAATTCCATGTGTTAATCACTCTTTGGGTGAAGAAGTACTTCCTTTTATCCGTTCTAACCTGACTGCTCAGCAATTTCATTGAGTGTCCACGAGTAGCTCAGAATCTGAGCCACAGTCAGCTCCAGGTCTTGTTTTTATTGACTGTATAGAGCTTCTCCATCTTTGACTGTGAATGATATAATCAATCTGATTCAGTGTTGCCCATCTCATGATGTTCATTGAATTCTATTACTGCCCCCTTAAATGGTCTGCATTGCAGGCAATTGTTTCAATAGACAAATCGGTCATAAATAAATGCTGTGTTTTAATAAAATCCTACCCTTCGGTGTTTGTCTAAGTAGTCCCTAGTGATTCTAATGGACATTGAAAGGCTTGAATTGGCAGTGACTTTGTGCATGTGCAGTTGTGCAAAAAACCTGAATCAAACCTACTTGGCAGCTGTTTGCAGTTGTTCATCATAGGATGAATCATGATAATCATAGGCTTTAGCTGTGCAGTGGCTACTTACATAAGCCATTTCATACTTTGTTATATAGCTTCTTTAGTTTCTACTTATGATTAAAGCATTGATGTCACAGGAAGCTCATTATTGTTAATAACGATGATAGCTGTTGTTTGTTGATACATTTTATGCTTCAGTTTTTTAGATTTTTCTACTATGTTAACTCTGCAATCCTCTGCAAAATTATTATGGAGGATTTACTTCTGTGTGAGATTTTGAACTGTAGTTCTCTTAACAGTGTTAGCATTACTAGTCTAGTATTCATTCTAATTTTGATATTTGAGGTACAGTTTTTCAGTGCAAACACTTTCCTTGGATTAAGACCCATTGAACAGACCCGAGAAGGATTCTTAATAGACTTGTTTAGGATTACAATTAGATTTGTATATAATTTGAGTATTTTTAATTATTCAAATGTATTAATAATTTTCGGGATCTTTGTATTTTTCTGTGTAACTGTCCTGATCATGAGCTTGGTGTATTTAATCAATATTAAACTATTATTTATCTGTTCTTAGTGATAGCGTCCTGATGAAGAGCTAACTGCTTGCAATGTATTGGGAATGTCATATTGAAATTAATTTTTCTCTTGTACCTTTTCCCCCTTAAAAAAATAATAATCTCCTTTCAATGAGTTTTCTACCATTAAAATAAATGGGCCTAACTTTCCAGCTGCAGGTTATTAGGTGCCCTGGTTCCAGTTTACTGACTCAATGTAGTTCCACTGATCAATTGCCTTGACTATTGATATTTATCAAGGAAAGAACCAGGGAAGGAATGCTTGTGCATGAACCCTGCAGGGGCATAAATTGTCAGAAGAAACAGGCTACACTAGTATAAGCTCGAGGGATGCCAGATCTGGATTGGGCAATACCTGTAGATTTCTGGGGTACAGCCTGGGGAACGTGGGCTTTGGGGAGGGAAGAGGCTTCAATGGGGTATAATGTCATAGAGTCCACCTTCCAAAGTGGCCATGTTCTCCAGGTGAAGTGATGTCTGTGGCCTGGAAATTAGTTGTAATAGTGGGAGATCTCCAGCCACCCCCTGGAGGCTGGCAACCCAATTGTTTCCCTCTGCCCTCATGGCACCTATGTCCAAAACATCCTCTAGGAAATATAATGTATTTAAGTCATTCTAGTCCTTAAACACCACACACTAGTCACAATTAATCAGGAATGGTAGGTAATCCATGAATATGAAGAAAAAAAATCCACACATACAACAAAAACATTTTCCTTGTGAGCGAGAATGACATGTGATGGGAGAGTAAAAGATGCTACTGTCATAACAAAAGGAATATGTTATTATTTATTGGACAAACATAAGCACGCAGATCTAGGATTACAATATTGGGTGACAAATGCTGCATGAGATTTTGTAAATATTGCTGGAAGATAACATGGAATTTGTTCCACAATGCAGATTTCCCAAGCTCACCCTTACAAACTAGAACAGATAGTTTCTACTTTATGGCATGATACACTGAATGAAGTGTATACTAATTTCATCCCGTTTTCCCCATTTGTGAAGAGAAGGTGATAAGATCGAGCTCTGTATATAAGGGATTGAATCTGACCTGAGATCACTCACTGACATGACTGATACATCACCATTTTGAAATTATAGAGTCTGAGCTCTCCCACTACCTTTCTCTCACACACAGTGTGGAAATCAACTTCTTTCATTTTTGTAGAAAATTTTGTTTGAACCATACCCTACGATTTGTTCTCTTTCCTTCTAGATCAAGGAATTCAAAACCATGGCTTTCCCCTAATTCATAGTTCCAACAAAACAATAAACTAAGATTTTACCACATAAGAAGAACAGTTGGTTTTTATACCCCACTTTTCTCTACCCTAAGGCATCTCAAAGCAGCTTACAATCTCCTTCCCTACCTCTTCCCACAACAGGTACCTTGTGAGGTAGGTGGGCTTGAGAGAGTTCTGATAGAACTATGATGGGCCCAAGGTCCCCAGCAGGCTTCAAGTGGAGGACTGGGGAGTCAAACCCAGTTCACCAGATTAGAGAACACCATTCTTAAACACTACACCAAGCTGAAGTGATTGATTTCCCAGCTACTCCTGAGAAGAGAAGGGAAGGAGAGAGACTTGGGAGATGAGGGTCCAAAAATGAAGAGAAACTTCCATGGATGGAAGAACAGGAAGAAATCACCAGGTGTTATGAAATAGTTTGTGGAAACAAATGGCTAATGCCAAATAAGACTTTTCATGTTGCTTCATGGAGAGCCAAATTTCATTTTACATTTTTTTCTTATATTTATATCTTGCCTTCCATCTATCATGGAATTTGGAGCATGTACATAAAATGCCATAAAAGTATTTCATCCAGGCACAGGTGTAGACAGCTTTAAAAGGGGATAGACAGATTCATGGAGGGTAGGTCTATCAGTGGCTACTACCATTGTGACTAAGGGGAACCTACATGTTCAAGAGGCAGTCAACCTCAGAACCCCAGTGCCAGGAGGCAACATCAGGGTAAGGCCCTGGCCTCTATGCCCTGTTGTTGGACCTCCAGAGTAACTAGTTGGCCAATGTGTGACACCAGATACTGGACTAGATGGTGGACTGTAGCAGGACTCTTCTTATGTTGTTATGTTCACAGATCAGACCCAGACTCCCTTAGCTTCACCAAGTGGCTGTATTTTTTGTCTTCAACTATACCTCAGGACGTGGTTTATAACCATGGCTTGACAATGTTCTGGCACCATCTGAGGAGTCAGATGTAATTTTTAAGAAGTAAGCCTTTCATCCTTTGACTTACAGAGACACAAGCCAAAAATGAGCAGGCAGGGTTTTTTTTTCAAATCCCTTTGTTCAATAAAAGAGCTGTTCTCAGCTTTCAGGAAAGCAAGCACACAAGAGGTGAGCTATGATGCCCTGACCTGGATAGCCCAGGCAAGCCAGATCTCATAATATCTCAGAAGCTATGCAGACTTGACTCTGGCAAGTACTTGGATGGGAGACTGCCTTGATAATACCAGAGCCAGGGGCAGGCTTTATTCAGCCACATCTCTGAATCTCCTCCAGGCCCCCAGTAGGGGTCAGTCATCAGAGGTGGCCATGACTTCCAGGCGCTCACACATGCAAAAATACAAAAAAGAAAGAAAGAGCTGAGCTGTGATGATTTGATAAGTACTTGGGCATCTTATACTTTTTTAATAATAGTGCAAATTAATTTTAAATTCTCTAATTGGTTAAATGTAACAGAGACAAAACAATATTTTAATTTGTATTCTAGTAAAAAAAAAAGTTAGCCATCCATTTATTTTTCATCCCAAGTCCTGGAAGCTCAAAGAATGTATGTCAAACCCCACAAGGACTGGTTTTTAAGGCTGTAGTCTAGAGACCTGTGATGTCCTTGAACAAGTTCTTAGAACACAGGGAATCTCTGAAGCTGTGCAGGCAAAAGAACCTGTGCAAATCTGTGTCTGATTCAATTTAGGGAATCTCTGTGGGAAAGCGCCACCCTCAATTACAGATTAGGGACATTTTTTTTGGTAATTTATTAATTAAAATATTTGTATCCTGCTGCCTTTCACTTCAGACTCAAGACAGTTTACAATTCCAAGAAAAACTTTCCCAAATAAAATAGCCTTGTAAGCACAGTTGTAGTTGTACACTTCTTACCTCCTCAGAGAAACTTTTCCTTAAGGTAGGAGCCACTACAGAAAAGGAATAACTCTAGCAGAGGATCAACTAGAAGGGAGTAACTAGAAGATCACATGAAGCCCTCAGGGGAGAGATGTTCCTACACATATATGCTTGCTGTGACCAGGAGAAAGGCTCACAGAGAATATGAAAAGGAACTCTGCCTAAGATTCATTTCAGTGAGGCTGGGAGCTTTCTGAGCAGAGACTGTTTAGGTTCTTTGTTTCGAAGGCCCAGGACCTTTCCTGTAGACCAATGGTTGAAGAATGACACAAGTCCTTGAAACCCTAAAAATCAAACTGGGAAGAGAAACGCTTTGAAATGTAGTAGAAAGAGCAAGAGTCCAGTAGCACCTTAAAGACTAGCAAAAAATGTGGAAAAATTGTTTGCATTTTTTTACCTCTGTTGCAAAGTTGAAAATAATGCTAGTGCCTTACCTGCTAAATATGCAGATTTCTTGTTTTATTGATTTGCTAGCAGACTGTTATATGTATGTTTATTATTATGCATAATGTTGTATGCTCTGTAAATTTACAAAACATTTAATGTACATATATACATCTTTATACATTGTAAGTTTGTTGTAAATTTGAAAAATTTAAAATAAAAATAAAGTTATTAAGAATGGGCAGGGTATGAACTTTCGTGAGTCACTGCTCACTTCTTCAGATACCTTCTGCTCGCTTCTTCTAATAGTGAGCAGTGACTCACAAAAGCTCATACCCTTCCACATATTTTGTTAGTCTTTAAGGTGCTACTGGACTCTTGCTCTTTTCTACTGCTACAGACAGACTAACACGGCTACCCATCTTGATCAACTTTCAAAGGTAGTGAGGTTGCAAAGGATCTCTTTCACCGAACGTGCAATTTTTGACTCTAAATTTGGCTCCGCTCTAAAATCCAATTACTTGGAAATCAGAGGAGCTCAGTTTCTGCACAAACATAGGCCCAAGTTGAATCACTGGAATATTCATATCTCAGGAATCAGAGCTGGCAAGGACCCCTAGCTTGAAGACATTATAGATCCTACACAGCTAAATGGAACAATAGGCATTGAATATCAGGCAGCTTCGCTCCTTTACATGTAAGGAGCTCAAGTGCAAATTGAACCTCCCCAGATGCAAACTACCTCCACTCTTGGCTTCAGTGTTCTGAACCAAGTTTGAAAGTAATCCAGCATTGTGTAATGGTTAGAGTGTCAGCACAGAATCTGCGAAGTTCAGTGAGCGATCCTCAGCCAGGCACTATCTCTCAGCCTAACCTACATCATAGAGTTGTTGTGTGAATAAAATGGAGAGGAGAATGATGTAAGACGTTTTGGGGCCCTTTTGGAGAGAAGGACAGGATATAAATAAATAAAAACAAATAAATGAGTAATATGGAACACTTTATATGATCAGGGGTCTTCCATTCCTCTGATTATGGCCCTTCGAAACACCATTGTATATCCATTTTTTTACTGTTAAAATTCACTTCAAGCCAAGCATTCTGATTTGTCAGAGATCCTCATGTGTCTCTTGTTCTCTCCCCCTCCCCCCAAATATGGAATCCCTCTCAGAAGAACTGCGGGAGAAAACAATGATCTAAAGTTGGGCTTTTTTGCATCACTGGGATGCTAACTTTTCGGAATTGTCACGTGCCTGATCTTTGCAACGATCACGACAGGAACGATACATATATATAAAAAACAGTCCTTTTAGTAGTAAATTGGCTGAACCTGGCAGGAAGTCAAACCTGGCACTAAAGAGCAGAGGAAAAAGAGAGAGAGTGCCTTCCTTGCTCATCCTTGCAGTTTTGTCAGTGTGAGGGAATGCTGGGCAACACACAACTTGGGAGTCTGCAGGAGGGACTGAAGAGCAACTCCTGGATCTCACTACCTGCATCTCTTTGGCTTGGAATATACAGGTAAATCTTTTTACAGCTATGCTTTTGAGCAAAGTGGACTCTGACAGGGAGGCAAATCAGTGAAAAGAGACTGGGCAGCCCAGGGCTTTTGTTTTTCCTAGTCATCTCTGAAGGTAACCTACAGCAGGCAATCCAATAGCTAATGCACACGTAATGTTTCCAGGTGCTGTGATTTTTGCATGCTTTGGGGGCTGCTGATTTTCATTGGGGGAGGAGGAGGAGAAAGGGGCAGTAAAGAGGAAAACTGGTTATACTTTTTCCTATATTTCCCTTGGCTGATATTTGTTAGCATTATTGTAAGAGCATGCTTTGTTGACATTTGGAACCAGGTTTTGCCCAAGCACAGCATATCTATATGCTGTTGTTTACTCAGAATGGTTTATTGCTTGCAAAATAAAATTGATAGCAGCATCATTAAAGAATACATAAAATATTAATCAAGCACTAAGAAAGACATATTAATTTAAACATTAGAGATTTTTCAGTATAAGTAATCTTTTTTTAAAGGGTGAATTCTTCATCATTTAACATGACACATAAAGACAGATATCGATGATGGGCATGATCCGGCTAATGTTAAGCACTAAGTTGCACTGATTGCAGTGGGAGAGATGTACAGTGCCATCCTAAACCAAGTTACAGCCCTCTAAATCCATTGAAGTCAAGGGGTAAACTCTGTTTAGGATAGCATTGAGCACATACTTAACTGTCCCATCCACATGATGGCAAAGTATTTAAACTTTGTTCAGATTTGTTCATTGCATTCAAATTTTGCTCTAGACTGGAAACTTACTGATGAAATCTCACTTTCTTTCATATAGATGTCAGAAGAAGAGCCAGACAAAGTGAAAATTAGAACCACACCGAGCTTTGAAAATGACCAGAAAAATACTTCTACATTGTTGAAAGAAGGTGAGTCACCCTGTTTATCACAGGGAACAATTATTTGCTCCTTCTTGGGATTTAATCTAATACCTTAAAATCTATAAAGACCATCATTCCACATGTATGAATCAGCAGCTCTGCTGTAGCTTGGCCTGTATTGCTGAGCAGCTAGAGTTCTTCAGTTATCCAGTTCTTCTGTGTATGATAACAACCAAAAGAAGTATGAAGTGCTTCAGAGGAGATGGGTCTAGTCTCTAATCAAGGTACTGGGCATCTCCAGTTATGCAAAAAAAGGAACTCTGAAAAGATTAAAGAAACAAATGGATATTGAAAAGTGATACTGACCCAGCAAAAATGGTGACATGTACTCAATAAAAGGATCTGGATGGAGAGTTAACAAACTATTTTTAATTTTTTTACGGGGGGATATTGCATGAATGTTTTGTGCCATTTGACAAACATTTGAAAATGCATTCGTATGACAAGGCAAAAAGGATCGAGGTATTTCGTGACTCAGAAAATCAGTGATGTTTCAGCATCTCATCACAATTGATGGATGATAATGAAAATAACAGCATCCTCAGGCTTGGATCCTCTCTACGTTTTCTGCCTGTGGAAGGTGTGTGAGGATTATTTTGCTGATTCCTTCCTCCTGCTACAGAGACTCACATTGCCCTTACGTTGTCCACTTGAGGGCATGATTTTGGGGGATGAGAAAGTCTTAAGCAGGAGGTGGAGGATTGGTAAAGGAATGGCCTCCCTGTCATGTACAGCAAAACTAGGTTTCCTCCAAGTCCAGCATTTTGTTGTGGAATAAATATGCATCATTAGATGCATGAGACTCATGATGGATTTTGTCTATAAAATCTGATCCCACAGTACACTTGCAACAGGATTTTGTTGGTTTTTCTGCCACAAATTAAGGCATTTGCCCTCTGGAATATGTCCAGTAACTAACAGGGGCAAACCCTTCTAAATGCATTGTCTTCAGTGGAACTGAAATGGCATGACTCTGTTTGATATTGCATTTTACACCGTTTATTAGGTAACTCATACACGAGTGGGGGGTATTTTAGACAGTGAGATTCTTAGAGTGTGTTTCTTCCCAACTGTTATTCTATAGCACCAGCAACATTAGTAGTGCAATCCTAAGAAGTGTTAAAGTTAGTGTTATACCCTGAATCCACTGGCTTCAATGACACATTCATTGTAAATAATAGACATAAAGGAACAGTGTCATGTTTAATTGGTTAGAGTCATGGATTCAGGGGGGGGGGGAATATAACCTATTTCATTATTCAAACAGCAATACAGGTAAAAATAAAACATTGACTGGGTTCTCAATGTGGCTTTGGTTTCCCTCTCCTCAAACATCTTTTTTTTTAGGAGTCAGAAAAGCATGTACAAAAATAAGAAGAGGAAAATGGTCAAATTGGACCATACTTGAACTTTGGCACAGAAAATGGTTAAGTGCTGAAAGCAAATGATGTGAAAGTGGAGATGACCAGGCAGGCCAAACTAACAAAGAGGAGGAGAAAAATGTGCCTCTTCTATCCCCAACTATGCTGTACTTTCAGTCTAGCTTTCTTCAGGAACATATAGCCCTTTTGTGCTTCTCATCATTTTAAACTTATTTTGGTCATTGTAGTGACCCATTATACTTAGTGGAGCCCCTGATATCAGAAAGAAAGGGATTCCCAAATTTGATCAATAAGTAGATGGCCTAAGACACTTGGTTTCTAGTATGGCTTAATTTACAAAATGAAATTTATTAATTAGTAGGACTTTTGGTTATCAGGCTGTTTTCCTTAGAAGCTCTTTCCCCTAAATGGAGGATGCTTGTGGCTTCTTAGATCAGAACATTGCCCTGTGTGGTGGTGACATCATGTGAGTTTCTCTGCCCCTGTGCAACGTCACTGGTTGTGGAAATGCACAACATGATGATGTCACAACATGTGATCATTGTTTTATGGTGGAGCAGGAGAACTTGACATGGAGATGATGTTTTGGTGGTGTTTTAGTGTTGCCCAGATTTGTCCAAATTGTCCTAGATTTGGAGCACTGGCTGAAGAAGGAAGTGGCTATCAGGAAGTTACATTCCCCCCACCATATGTTTTAATAAGTACAATTTCTATATTTATTTTTGGTGTTCCGCACTTAAAAATATTAGTTTTCAGGTCTCTCAGCAAAAGAGCAAGTTGCACAGTAGAACTTGATCTTGACTGCTGAGAAAGAAAGCTGTATGTTATTTTAGCATCCAATTTTAAAGGAAAGCTATTTTTATTCATGGTTTTTTATTGATTATTTGTGCCGTCTAAAAGAAACAAAACACCATGAACCACACAGTGTGGAAGAAATATGCCATAGAAATATGGGGTGGAATCTCTCTTTATATAGTGTCAGGAGTACTCAGAGCTTCCAAAACATTTTACAATATAATATGTTATGTACTGCTGGTGCAATTGCTGTGTACACAATTTAGGTTGTTATCTTTACACTGTATCCATTAAGTGTCTGTTGGCTATAAAGGTCATGACCTGCTTAATTTGCAGAGGAAATACTGATCTGAACACTGACGTTATTTATCCGTAGTCTTTTGGAAGAGGGATATGGATATGATATTTGATTCCTGCAATGTCAGCCACTTCAAAAATGGGATTGGAGCCACAGATGTAGGACATGATCCAGCTAAAGATAAGCACTTACAAAGACCCCATGATTTTTGCTATCATGCTACTACTATTATAATGGACAATTCTAAATGAGAGGAGTTAGAGGTCTGAGTGTTCCTCAGGCAGTCAACTAACAAAGGATATGGTCAAGGTATTGTGGAAGTCGGCATGTGGTAGGAGCAGAAAACTGTTCTGTTGGGATCCATGAGGAATGGTGAAGTGTTTTGATCTCTGTCTATGACTTGCATCTGTTGAGCAAAGCAGTGTTCTTGGTCATTATAGTAATTTATTATTTTCCCCCTCTTGTTTGTGAGGTGTGACATAGTAGTTTCAAACTAGATATGTGGACTAATTTGTAGACTTCGAGAGAAGCTGTTAGGTAACAGGGATTATGAGAGATTATTAAATCATGACAAGTAGTTTAAGAAGCGATGTTGTTCATTTAGGCTCACATGACACCAGCCATTTATATTAGACTTGCCCCAAAAGCATTTATGTACTTGTCAGGCCTGGAAATTTTTGGTGAGGGGGGTATGGAGAGGGGGCATGTGTTACATCACTTCTGATGTCACCTGGTAGGTCAGTTTTGGGTTCTGATCACACAATCTGCATCCTTTCCATCCTTGAACTCCATTTTAATTTGATTCCAATGAGTGCACTGCTTGATTTCAAAGCCTCCCATCTGCATGATGTGAAAGTAAACCCCCCCCCCCCAAAAAAGACCAGGAAACTCATCCACTGCTCTGCCTGCCTGCTTCCTCCACACTGAAATGAGTGTGGTGCTGCGCTCCCCTTGTCTTCCCCCAGGCCCCTCTTGTGTGCGCGGCCACCCTGTCTCAAACCTGCAAAGCTGGCTGCCTCGGCAGACTCTCCTCCACCTGGCTGGTCTACCGGATGGCCGCTTCTGTGCCAGGACTCCGGAGGCAAAGAACTTCTGAAGCAGCAGCAGCCACCCTGGTCCCTGGGCTCTATGCAAAGACGACTTGCAGGTTTTATGATGGCCAGGATGGGGGATCACTTTTCAGCAGTGCCCATACCTTTCTCTCCTTCTCTGCCTGCAGTCTCCCAGTGGCAAGGAGGGACAGGAAGGGAGAGGGCTGGAAGGGGCCAGGGCAAATTCAGGAGGGAACACTGCCCTTGGAGCCACCCCGTGGCTATGGGCCTGGTACTCACCACCCTCTAACAATAACAATAGGCCTTGATATAGTGCAAGAAAGTGTGCTTGCTCTTGAGAACTACTTATATGAAATTTCACAGGAAAATATAACATAATATTGACTCCTGAGATAAGTGCTCACTGGAAAGGTTTATGGTATCTCTGGAGCAAGTCTGTGTAGGTGTGTGGATGATGCCCCTTTGTAGGCTTGCTAAGTTCCCCCGGGGGGCGGGGAAACCCCCACCCAAGAGGCCCATTCCCCGCTACTGGCGATCGGGCCCCGGGGGGAACTCCACCCTGACGTACACATCACCCAGAAGTGACGCGGGCTCGCCGGGCACGCCGGGGGCGGGGCTATGGTCATCCGAGGGAAAACTCTATGGTTTTCCCTCTGATGGTCGTGGCCCTGCCCCCAGCGTGCCTGGCATGCCCGCGTCACTTCCAGGCGATGTGGATGCGGCGCGCGCGCAAACCGCGCATGCACAGTCCAGCCGCCAGCCATAAGTCCCCCGCTGCGGCTGAATTCACACTTGGCAACCCTACCCCTTTGCCAAATATTCACTTCATATCAGAGGTCTATGTGACCTCTTGTCCTGCCCTAGATAGCCCAGGCTAGCTTGATCTCATCACATTTTGGAAGCTAAGTCAGGGTGAGCCCCGGTTAGTACTTGGATGGGAGACCGCCAAGAAAGTCCAGGGTTGCTATGAAAAGGCAGTCAATGGCAAACCACCTCTGATCATTTCTGATATGGCACATGCCTTGACAACCCTATGGGGCTGTCGCAAGTCGGTTACAACTTGATGGCACCTTATACATATGTAACCTCTTGGCTTGGCTGGCCTCAGTCTGCCTAAAGCCAGAGGCTTCTGATCTTGCATACTGAAATGTTTACAGAATGCTAGAAATTTCTGTCAAGATTACAAGGGCTGCTCTTGAGGAGAAGCTGCATAATTTGTTGCAGTAGAAACAAGAGTTCGGTGGCTGTTCAGATTTATGATCACATATGCTTTTGCGAACAAGAACCTATCGACTGCTATAATCAAATTTGTCTTAAGATGGAGAGGCAGATTGGAAGAGGATATATGATATCTGATTCCAGCTCTCGTATGGCTTCCAGGAACACTATTGTCCTATCTACACTTAGTGAAACGGCTGATCGAGAAACAAACATTTCCTAGAAAGCCACAGCTATCAATAGGAAAGATGGGTCTCTCCCTGTTTGCACTGTGTTTTATTTAATCAACATCGGACATAGATGTTCCTTGATCAATAATATGCTAACCCATCTAGAGTATTGGCGAATAATTATTCTCTGAATTGATTGTCTCACACAAGATCACTTCTGTAATTTTATTAGGTAACCTGAAATCTCACCAGTGTGGTTGGCCCTATTGTGGGATATGTGTATCTGTAAGAAACTGTTGGGCTTATTTTACCTTAATTCTTCTAAAGCGAGCCCTCTGAATAAACTAACACAACTGATCTGAAATTTCTGTCTGTATGCTTTAATAAGGGAAGAAAGGAGCCTTGTGGCAGCCCGGGGCCCATAGACCACAAGAACATGCCACCTTTCTGACAGCTGGCACTGCCGTTTAAGTCCCTAGAGGATGAGGATTTGAATGCTGATAACAGGAGCAGATGGCACAGTATTTTACTCTCTGATGTAGATAAGCCATTGAAGAAAGTGTCCTTCAGCATGTGAAGTGCTCAGAAATTTAATATGCCTCTTTTTGGAAATGATTTAACAAAAGCCTTAAGTGCACAGAGCTAGTTACAGGGCTTTCGTACATCAAAAGAGCACCCATCGATACAAACAGCAGCAACCAAAAAACACAAGAAGAACACAATGTGGGGGGACAAAAATATCCATCTACCAATTAAAAACCATCTGAAAATTTTTAAGAAACCCAAAACAACTGAAGTGCTGGGAAATGACCAAGGGAAGGGAAGTGCACTGCAAAGCTGGGAGTGGGAGAACCACTGAAAATGGCCTGTCTCTCATGGCCACTTGCGTCACCTCAGAAGGGGGAAAACACGAAGGAGGTGAAAATCCAGTGCATGGGCAGGACTACATGGGGTCAGATGGTCCCTTAGATACCTTGCTCTCAAGCCATCTAACTCTGTGTAGGTCAAAGTCAGCAAACTGAATTGGAATTGGAAGCCAACATCCAGCACTGGTGGAGATCTTCCAGCACTGGAAGGACATTCTGCCTGCACTCCACTCCAGCCAGCAGTCTTGCTATTGCATTCTGGGTCAAGTGAAGCTTCTGAAACATTTAACCAATGAATACAGGTGCTCCTGACTATTGGAGAAATACCTGGGTTGGAACAAGAGAGAAGGACAAGCCCAATAGCTGATTTCAGTGTTGTGAAGATAGCCTTTTCCCCATTTGGGGATATTGACGAACAGAGCCCCATGTCTGGTTCTCTACTGCTCCATCACTAAGAGTGGGTAAGTGATCTGAGAAGCAGCTATCTGATATTTTCCCGTTGTGAGAAAGAGTTTGGCAGAGTGGTGGGGGGGGGGGGGACCGGAAAGGAGGGGTATCTGATACTTTCATTAGCTATGTTGGTGAGGGAAGAGAGGGGAGATTGGGAGTCAGATGAGTCAGATACCATTGGGAGTCAGATTAGCTTGCTAGGGGAAAAGAGTAGATGATGGATTTCCAGTTTGCCTTGGAAAGTTTCTGGCAAACTGGATGGTTTCTGGAACATACAATTGACTGACAGTTGAACAATCATGTCCTCACACGTCCCCTCTGGCTGAATAGAACTAAGGCAACACCCATAGCCTCTGCTTAGGGATGAAACAATTGGAACAGTGGCTAGAGTACAAGTGACCGGATGAGTCTGACTGAATAAAGTTTTAAGCCTTTTGAAGGTTTATTCAGCGATGGTCTTGGCATGGAAGCAAATCTAGTCATCTGCCAACACTGCATCCACAGGGCATCATATGGCAGAGTTACCCCAGGTTGTTAAGGCACTTATGAAGCTTTTTATTACTGAACCCACAGAACTGTAAGCCGCCTGGGACTTATTTACAAAGGACTTATTTACAAAGACTCTCGGGGACTTGTTAGCTACGTCCCACTCTGGATCTGGCAGCCCCGCTGCTGTCAGGGAGCATGAGGGTCTAGGGGAAACAGGGCACCATGCTGAGGATAAGGGGAATGTGCCCTCAGAAGGGACCTCTTCCCCAGCTGGTGAGCGGCTCTCCTTTTGCACCAAGGAACCATCCCTGAGCAGGGTGGGAGGGGGGCTCTTGGTAGTGGGTGATTCGATCCTTAGGCAGGTAGACAGCTGGGTGGCGAACCCGCGTACTGACCGTATGGTGACTTGCCTGCCTGGTGCGAAGGTAGCGGACATTACGCGTGTTTTAGATAGGCTGGTAGATAGTGCTGGGGAGGAGCCAGTGGTCGTGGTGCATGTCGGCACCAACGATGTGGGGAAATGCAGTCGTGAGGTCCTGGAGGAGAAATTTAGGCTGCTGGGCAGGAAACTTAGGTCCAGGACCTCCAAGGTAGCCTTCTCAGAAGTGTTACCTGTTCCACGCGCAGGGCCGGAGAGACAGGCAGAGATCAGGAGTCTCAATGCGTGGATGAGACGATGGTGTAGGGGGGAAGGGTTCAGGTTTGTTAGGCACTGGGATACTTTTTGGAACAAGAGGGAGCTGTACAGGCGAGACGGTCTCCACTTGTCCCGAGAAGGAACCAGGCTGCTGGCACTTAAAATCAAAAAGGTGGCAGAGCAGCTTTTAAACTGAATATTGGGGGAAAGCCGACAGGAGATGAAAAGTCTCTGGTTCGGGTTGGCTCATCTGAGAGAGGTGAGGGGGTACCGGTTGCTTTTCTACAGGGAGGTGGATTGAAATTGTCCACAGAGGCCATGGCTGGTGACATGGACTGCCGGACAACGACTCGAGATAGCAAGAGGAAGGATGCAGGCTTAACTTGTAAGGGAAATTACAGCTGTTTCTATACAAATGCTAGAAGTGTCCGAGGTAAAATCGGGGAGTTGGAGTGCTTGGTGTCGGAGGGAAAAATAGACATTGTGGGTATTTCTGAAACTTGGTGGGATGAGGAAAATCAGTGGGACACAGTGATTCCCGGTTATATATTATATCGGAAGGATAGGGGGGGAAGGGTTGGAGGTGGGGTAGCTCTGTATGTCAGAGAGGGTATAAAGTCTAGAAAGATTGAGAGGCTAAGTGAATTGGATTCGCTTCTGGAAGTTCTATGGGTTGAAATAGGGGGGCCAAAAGGAAACTTAACACTGGGAGTTTGTTATCGCCCACCAGATCAAAAGATAGAGGAGGATTATAAAATGATGAATGCCTTAAAGATAGCAACTAGACAAAAACACTGTGTAATAATAGGTGATTTTAACTACCCACACATTGATTGGGTCAATATGTGTTCTAGTCGGGAAAAAGAGATTGAGTTTCTAGACACTCTAAATGACTGTGCTATGGAGCAGATGGTCACGGAACCTACCAGGGGAGAGGCGATCCTTGATTTGGTCCTAAGTAACACTCAAGACCTGGTGAGAGATGTAAAAGTGATTGCACCGCTTGGAAACAGTGATCATAATGTTGTTGAGTTCATCATTTGTACAAATAGAGAATTGGCCAAAAAGACTCACACAACCATTTTTAACTTTAAAAGGGGTAATTTCTCTGATATGAGGGGACACGTGGGGAGGAAACTGAAAGGAAAAGTAGAAAGGGTCAAAACAATTGGGGAAGCTTGGGATCTATTTAAAACTACGATCCTAGAAGCTCAAAAAATATATATTCCGCAGGTTAGGAAAGGCACAAACAGGTATAGGAAAAAGCCTGCATGGTTAACAAACAGAGTAATGGAGGCTGTAAAAAGTAAAAAGAATTCCTTTAAGCAGTGGAAAGCTAGTCACAGTGAGGCTGATAAAACGGAACACAGGCTATGGCAAATAAAATGCAAGTCTGAGGTCAGGCAGGCAAAAAGGGAATATGAGGAGCATATAGCAAAAAACGTAAAAACCAACAATAAAACTTTCTTCAAATACATTAGAAACAGGAAACCAGCCAGGGAGGCAGTGGGGCCCTTGGACGACCAAGGGGTAAAAGGAGTATTGAAGGATGATAGGGAAATGGCTGAGAAGCTAAATGCATTTTTTGCCTCCGTCTTCACTGTGGAAGATGAGAAGTGCTTGCCCACTCCAGAACCACTGATTTCAGGAGGGGTGTTGGAAGACCTGAGTCAGATTGAGGTGATGAGAGAGGAGGTCCTAAAACTGATAGACAACTTAAAAACTGAAAAATCACCAGGCCCAGATGGCATACATCCGAGAGTTCTGAAAGAACTCAAATGTGAACTTGTAGATCTCCTGACAAAGATATGTAATCTTTCCTTAAAATCTGCCTCCATTCCTGAGGATTGGAAGGTAGCTAATGTCACTCCCATCTTTAAAAAGGGTTCCAGAGGAGATCCGGGAAATTACAGGCCAGTCAGTCTGACGTCGATACCGGGTAAATTGGTGGAAACCATTATTAAGGAAAGAATTAGTAGGCACATAGATGAACAAAACCTATTGAGGCAGACTCAGCACGGTTTCTGTAAGGGAAGATCTTGTCTCACTAACCTGTTAGTGTTCTTTGAGGGGGTGAACAAACATGTGGACAAGGGGGATCCAATAGATATTATTTACCTTGACTTCCAGAAAGCTTTTGATAAAGTTCCTCATCAAAGGCTCCTAAGTAAGCTCAAAAATCATGGGATAGAAGGACAAGTCCTTTTATGGATCAAAAACTGGCTAGTTCATAGAAAACAGAGAGTGAGTGTAGGTGGGCAATTTTCTCAGTGGAGGGTGGTAAGCAGTGGGGTACCGCAGGGATCAGTACTTGGTCCACTGCTTTTTAACTTGTTCATTAATGATTTGGAGATGGGAGTAAGCAGTGAAGTGGCTAAATTTGCGGATGATACAAAGTTGTTCAGGGTGGTGAAAACCAGTGAGGATTGTGAGGCACTCCAAGGGGATCTGTCAAGGATGGGCGAGTGGGCGTCAACATGGCAAATGGGGTTCAATGTGGCCAAGTGCAAGGTGATGCACATTGGAGCCAAAAATCCTAAATATAAATACACATTGATGGGGTCTGAACTGGCAGAGACTGAGCAAGAGAGAGATCTTGGAGTTGTAGTGGATAACTCACTGAAAATGTCGAGACAGTGTGTGACTGCAATAAAGAAGGCCAATGCTATGCTGGGGATTATTAGGAAGGGTATTGAAAACAGATCAGCCAATATAATAATGCCCCTATATAAATCAATGGTGAGACCTCATTTGGAATACTGTGTGCAGTTCTGGTCACCACACCTTAAAAAGGATATTATAGCTTTGGAAAAAGTGCAGAAAAGGGCAACTCGAATGATAAAAGGGTTGGAACACTTTCCCTATGAGGAAAGGTTAAAGCGCTTAGGGCTCTTTAGCTTGGAGAAAAGACGACTGAGGGGTGACATGATCGAGGTTTATAAGATTATGCATGGGAAAGAGCAGGTAAAGAAAGAGGTACTTTTCTCCCTTTCTCACAATACAAGAACTCGTGGGCACTCCATGAAACTGCAGAGCGGTCGGGTTAGAACGGATAAAAGGAAGTACTTCTTCACCCAAAGAGTGATTAACACATGGAATTCACTGCCACAGGAAGTGGTGGGTGCTACAAGCATGGACGGCTTCAAAAGGGAATTAGATAAGCATATGGAGCAGAGGTCCATCAGTGGCTATTAGCCACAAGGTATAGCTAGGGGCTCTGGGGCAAGTGATGCTCTGTCTTCTTGGTGCTTGGGGGGGGGGGTCAACAGTGGGAGGGCTTCTAATGTCCTGGCCCCACTGCTGGACCTCCTGATGGCACTGGTATTTCTGGCCACTGTGTGACACAGAGTGTTGGACTGGATGGGCCTTTGGCCTGATCCAACATTGGCGTCTCTTATGTTCTTATGTTCTTATGAGGCTGACTTGGCATCTACACTGTTTCGGACTACTTATTTATTTAAGTTATAACCAGCCTTTCTTGCTGAGACTCAAGGCAGATGACAAAATATAAAACTATCCAATCCGGCAGCATAAAATATCCAATCAATGATTTAAATCTGACTAGGATTACAGAATTAGAAAACAACACTACCCTCTCCCCACAAAAAAGTATAGAAGATGACATACCATAAAGCAGGGGTCTCCAACATGGCAACCATGGCTGCAATGGCACCTATTGATACTTTTCCTAGTGCCCTTCCCTTCATGTTGAAGGGCTCCCTCTGTTTGTGAGCTCTGCCACTGCAGCCCCAGATGACAACAAGATGGCTAGCATGTGCAGTAGGGTGGGGGAAAGCCCGCCCTCCCAAGAGTCCAAGGGTTGCTGCTGCTGGGGCCAGTGCAAGCTGGCTGGTCTGTATGGGCGGGAGAGAAAATCCCTCCCCCAAGTCTGCCGGTCTCCACTGATGTAGCCTGGGACACGAGCAAGCTGGCTGGCACATGTGGTTTCCTGCTCAGAGTTGCTGATTTCCCTTGTCCCAGCTCCCATCTTCTCATCCCAAGAGCTGCTGAAGTCAGGGACCAAAGCTGGCTGGCCTGAATGGGGTGGGAAGAGAAGACTGGGTGAGGAGGCTGGGAAGCATGGAGGGGCCAGTGTGCCCGGCCTCAATAGTTTGGCAGAAACATTCCTTTGGTCCTTTCTTGGTTCTTTCTTCTCTTCTCAGCTTTTTCCATACTTGGCCTTTCTGACAGTTGTGTGCCCATACTGCATCTTTGTGGTTTTTTCCCTTTTCCCCCCACTAGTGTTTTGCTCCTTCTGGCGGTCACTCCAATCTTCCCTTGCTGTTTCTCTGGCTTTTTTACTCATAAAAACCTAGAGAAACAGCTAGGAAAGATTGAACCAACCCCTAGAGGGAGTGAAACCTGCACAGAAAAGAAAAATAAATGATATAGTCCAGGCACACAACTGATACAACAACACCTGTGGAAAAACCCATCCTTGGGTATACCCTTCTCCCCCCCCCCCCACACACACACACTGGGCTACCTGTGTTGTGGTACTTTTATTTTCTCTTTCACTTCATTTCCCCTGCTGTGCCCGCCCCAGGAGGCAACTGGACATCATAATTGACTTCCATGGTCAGCAGAGACTCAACAGACACAATGTTGTTCCTTAATTGCATCTTTACTGGATGCAGCACAATCCACACAGTTCCCTTCACCTGTCCATTTCTGCCCTTCAAACCTCAGGCAGCTGAGCTGTGCCTCTGCCCTGGGGCATTTCCACCAGACCTGTCCCAGTTTGGTAGCCTTCTACCAAACCCAGGCTCCAGCCCCTTCTTTAGGTTCCTCTTCCTTCTTTGCACCTCCTCAGCTTTATTCAGCCAGTTTACATTCCTGACCCTTCCCAATCTCTTCTGACATCGCCCCTTTTATCCCTGGGGCTCTGCCCATGCTGGCCAAACCCAGCTCCACTCTCCGAGAGCCAGTTTGGTGTAGTGGTTAAGTGCGCGGACTCTAATCTGGGAGAACCGGGTTTGATTCCCCACTCCTCCACTTGCACCTGCTGATGTGACCTTGGGTCAGTCACAAGCTCTGGCACAGCTGTCCTTGAAAAAGAGCAGTTTGTGTCAGAGTTCTCTCAGCCCCACCCACCTCACAGGGTGTCTGTTGTGGGGAGGGGGAGGGAAAGGAGTTTGTAAACCGCTCTGAGACACCTTTGGGTAGTGAAGGGCGGGGTATAAATCCAATCTCCTCCTCCTCCTCCTCCTCCTCTTCTTCTTCTTCTCAGGGCCTTGGTGCTTTCTTAACCCCTTCCTTGCCTTGCCCCACTCGAGCTGGGTTTGCACAAGGCTGCTGCTGTCTTCTCATGAGGTGCCCTGCCCTATCCTTTTTTTTTTTTAACTGCCCCAAGGGGCAGAATTTTATTTGTTTTTGAAACTAAACACACATATAAACAAACAAAAGACAAAACAATACAACACGAAACATAAATGGGGGTAAATCATGCTTGTCCTTAAAACAGTTTGCCTCATAAGTTTACAATAATAAAATCTTATTTCATTAGCACAAATAATTCTTTCTCCGGTGGCTCTATTTCTGTACAATAAAATCTATATCTGTGTCGGCATATTTCAATATTCAAGCCTTTAATTAGCAGTTAGAGTTAAACCTTTATACTTCAATCTGTTATGCTGTTATTATACCAGTCATAAAAACGCTTCCATGTATTTTCAAATGTATAGTTTGTAGACCCATAGCTCTGATTTGAGCTGTTCTTGAAAAAGGGCCGTTTCTGTCAGAGCTCTCTCAGCCCCACCTACCCCACAGGGTGTCTGTTGTGGGGAGGGGAAGGGAAAGGAGTTTGTAAGCCGCTCTGAGACACCTTTGGGTAGTGAAGGGCGGGGTATAAAACCAACCTCTTCTTCTTCTTCTTCTTCTTCTTCTTCTTCTTCTTCTTCTTCTTCTTCTTCTTCTTCTTCTTCTTCTTCTTCTTCTTCTTCTTCTTCTTCTTCTTCTTCTTCGTTATAGATTCATGTTTCTTTGGTGTTTCAGATGACTTCCAGTACTTAGCATATAAAATTCTCGCTGTTGTTGTAAGGTATACAATCAAGTACCTATCATTTTTGTCAAAGTCCTTTTTTTTGTCAAAGTGCCCTGCCCTATCCTGTAGCATCTGCTCTCTTTTGCCCATTAATCGTAGCCTCCTATGGCCTCCACTGCTGCCTTTGTATCACATCTGCATTTTTAAAAATCCCCACTCTGCTCTCCTGCAATCCAGTTTTTCTCTGTAAGTGTGTGATTTTCTCCCCTGCCTTGGACTTCCCCTTATTCAAAGGGTTCCCCTTTTCCCTCCCACCCATTCCATGTCAATGTCAACCAATTTTGTGGGGCTTTAGTACATCCTGTCTATCATGATGCATCATGGCTCAGATCTGGTTTGAGATTCTGATATTTATGGACAGTTCAGATAGTGCCTTTGTGTAAAGTAGTTTACCTGTGCAAATAATGCAGTGATATTCTAAAAACCCAGTGGGACTTCCTTCTGACTAAACACATCTAACTGGTATGGCTACTGAAGTCATCAGACCTTCCCAACTTAAAATTTTGTTTATAATTCAGGTGGAAGTTGATAGTAACATCACTACATCAGATTTTGTTCACTTTCCAAAAACAATTTATGCTCCAATCAAAAATCCTCTTTCTTACTGTACACACATGCAAGAATTTCTCACCAGCCCTTCAGCAACACCCATGGTTTTTATAAGTAATAGCACAGGTTAAAAATGGCTGTGCTTATGAGATAAAGGCTGCAGTCACACTGTCAGCTTGGCGCAGTATGGTGGCACCTCAAATTGTACTGGTTCAAAGTGTAGCGGAGCATTTAATCTAGACCACAAACCCTGTGGAGGGTTACCTGCATGGTCATCCCATGGGGGAGCATCCACATTAGTGTTGTGCTTTAGCCATGAGACAAGCTGTAAATGTGGGTTTTATTTAAATGCAGGTGGATGGATGCGCATATGCGCATATGGGCAGAAACTTAAAAAAAAAACAGTGGCAGAAATAGACCTGTAAGTCCAGACATCCATTCCGGGTTCCCTTTGTTGTTGGAAAATGTTGGAAAATCATGAACAATCCATTAATACCGGACTTTCCCCAGTATCTGTTTATTCCGCTTCTATTGTGGAACAGCATGGGCTGCCAAAAACTGCGCCACAGGAGGCAGATGTCCTCATCTAGAGGGGCCCATTTATTCCACTCAGGTAACACCACTATAGTGCCGCAAACTGCACATGTGACCGTGTAAAGGAGATAGGAGAAGAAACATTATCCCATTTTCCTCTTGCATAACTGTGCCAAATACCTGTACAATGAAGACAGATACTGCCTGATGAGTGTTTCTGAGTTAGTTCAATATGTATTCTTACTTTGTATGTATGCAAGTGAAGGAGCCTTTCTGACCTCCTCAGGCCAGCTGATCAAAAATGTGGGAGCCACAACAGAGAATGCATGTGTACAGACATCTGTTGCGCTTCCCTATTTGCAGGGTGGCACCTTCAGAACACTTTGCTCAGATGAACAAAGCTGTGATGGTAAACATAGCAGGAGAGGCAGTTTTGCAGATATATGGGTTCATTGGCCACGAAACACTCAAATTCCAAGATCAGGAGGGAACTACAAAACATAAATTTGCCAGTTGTTTTAACTGTGTATAATATAATGGAGGTAGTTTTTTGGTTTTAATTATTTTCAATTTGTCCATTGCCTAGAGCCCCACATTTGTGGGGATTAGGCTATTTCTAAATGTAATAAAATAAATAAATGAATGAATGAATGAATGAATGAATGAATGAATGAATGAATGAATGGCTTTGTTGGGGATAACCAGTACCTTTCATTGAATTCTTTAACTGGTAGATTTAGATTTAGTAGGATGCAAGCCCTCTGTGAGAAGAAAAGCCTGCTAGATTTCATCCAATTAAGTGTTCCTGTTTGTCCTACATGCTTTTCTGGTCAGTTTCCATGAAACACACAGAAATGTAGTGGTGCCCTTAGATAAGATACCTCTAAGATTTCCAGATGCTAAGTGCAGGTGTTCAGGAGTTCTCCATGAAAACCACTGAAAGGCTGAGTTCAGACTAGCAGTTTGAAGCGGGAGGGAGTCGTGGCAAAAAAGACTGTTCCAGGTTTTCCTGGTCACACTGCACCGACTGATGCAGGAGCATACCGGGGAGGAGGCGCAAGGGAGCGTTCACACTGTTGGCCCAGAAACGTGGCTGTAAACAGCTTTTTCTGGTAATCTGGTTATGTGTGCTTATGCGCATAAGCGCATCCCTACCGGATCACGGCTTTTCGTGTTCACACTTCCAGGAAGCGGGATGGACGCAGGATAATCGCGATTTTTAGGGTTTGATATCACTTTCACCTGGTATCTTTTAAACTCGGGAGGGAAGCATTACAAGACGGGTTGAGTACGGCTGGGGAATGCCTGACAGCTGTGCCTGTGTGAATGGCCCCTTTAATCCGTTTGTGAAAAGTTTCTGGCTTGTGCCTATATTGGGGCAAACTGCCAGTCTGAACTCAGCCTAAGGGTTTTCAGTTTGTTATTGTTTCTGTCTAATTGCAACAAAATTCTTGGAAAATCCAGAGCTGACCCTAATAAAATTGCTTGCCGAGTTTTGGAAAGATAAGTGCAGGGTTTCTCAAAGAAATCACTATTGCATGGCAGTGCCTAGTACTTTTGTGGACTGAATTTTTAAGTGCTGCGGCAAAGTACAACGAACTAAAAAAAAAATCGAGAGGATGGAATGTATTGATTTAAATATCACCTTAAAAGCTCTTGCAAACATTCACTGCAAAAAAACAGATCTCACACAGAAAAGAAAACAGTTTGCTCAAATATATATTCACATTTTCATAGTTCCCTCCAAAGGATCACACTGATTGGAAGAGGAAAGTGCCCATTAGCATCTTTCATTCTGCTGCTATGTGCCTCATTAGCTCAGAACTGGCAGTTGCTTGGTCCCTTGCCTGACCTTACTATAACTGCTTGGAAGCAGCTTTCTGTATGTAGAGGGGAGGGGGGGCAAAAGGAAGGGGAAGCCCCATGAAACAGCTGGCAAGTTGAAGCTGCTCAAAGCAGGCTCAGGTGGATTTGGCTCAGTTCAGAGATCATCACAAGGACCCCCCCTTTTTTTATTAGAGTCCTTACCAAGTGGCTTTAAGGCAGTGAAATGAATGCTCATCCCTATTGGCTGGTGCTGGTATTCACCGTGAGGTTGCAGAACAGTCTACTCCAGGGTTCCCTCTAAGCTGAGTTAGTGTGAGCTAGCTCACAGTTTTTTAGCCTCCAGCTCACACATTTTTGTCTTAGCTCAGGAAGGATGGCTCCAGAGCAAACTAATTATGCAGGAACCCAATCACTTGCTCACAACTTTAATGCCAGCAGTAGCTCACAAACCAGAATTTTTGCTCACAAGACTCTACAGCTTAGAGGGAGCATTGGTCTACTCTGCATGGGGTTGTACTACCTCTGAAGGACCAGGTTCAGAAGTGGGGTGCTCTGAGATCCAGTTTGCAGCTGGAGGCTTAGATTTCCTTGATAGAATCACGTGCCTTAATCAGCTTTGGATGGCTTGCCAAACTGCCATCCTGGCAGTCCTGATCGCCCCCTGTAACCCGTCCTCTTGCCTCCTCCAGGTTAGTATAGTGCATTGAACTCTGTGTGGGGGCACAGTTTGAATTCTGCAGTTATTCCAAATGCAGTAACCAAATGTGCAGCTGTCACAGACCACATATCTTAAAGATGTTCTTTGGCTATTCAAGGGGCTGGCTTTAACCTACCAAAGGAGGATCCAAGTAGGGTTGTCAGCCACCAGGTAATTACAACCGAACTCTAGACTATGGGAATTATTTTCCCCTGGAGAAAATGGCTGCTTTGGAGGACGGACTTTATGGCATTATGCCCACCAAAGTCCCACCCCACCCCAGGCACCCGCACACCTTCAGGAATTTCCTAACCCAGAGTTGGCAACCCTAGGTCCAAGGTACTCTAAGGACCTTGGGCTTCCATACAGTCCCACCTGGTACTGCATGCATCATCTCCTGCTTTCTTCATTTCCCATGCCTTTAGAAAGGAAGTGGTCATGGACACATACAATGGTACATGACACATGAAGTTGCCTTATGCTGAATTGGACCATTGGTCTATCAAGGTCAATATTGTCTACTCTGCCTGGCAGCAGCTCTCCTGCATCTCAGGCAGAGGTCTTTCACACCACCTAATCCTTTGAACTGGAGATGACAAGGACGGAACCCAGAAACTTTTGCGTGCAAAGTAGGTGCTGTACCACTGAGCAATGCCACCCTGATGAGTTATGCAGGATAGGAACTTTTTAATACTGCCCCAATCTGTGGAATGCCTTCACCCTTCGTTGTGCCTGGCATCTTCATAGAATACCTTTTAGTGTCAGGCCCAGATATTAAAAAAAAAAGATATCAGTAGGCTTTTAATTAATTTGGTTGGTATTGTTCCCCTGGGATGTGGAATGGTATGATATGGCCTGATCTCAGAAGCTAAGCATGGTCGGTACTTGGATGGGAGGGAGACCACCTAGGAAGACACTGCAAAGGAAGGCAATGGTGAAACACCTCTGCTTTGCCTTAAAAATTGATGGCACATACATTCGTCCCCTTTTGGTTATTTCTTTCCCCAGATTTCATCTACTTTTAAAAGTGTTGCATTGAAAGAGCCAGTTTGGTGTAATCTGGGAGAGCCAAGTTTCATTCCCCACTCCTCCACATGCAGCTTCTGGTGTTACCTTGGGTCAGTTACAAGTTATTTCAGAGCTGTTTTCTCATGAGCAGTCCTCAAAAGAGCTCTCTCATCCCCACCTCCCTCACAGGACGTCTGTTGTGGGGAGGGGAAGGGGAAGGGCAGGATATTAATCCAATCTCTTCCCCCTTTTCTTCTTCTATTAAGAGACATTCCCTTATATTTAACAGTCTTAGGGAACTGTTAGTTCAAGGACTTGCCAAAAGATCATATGACTTCAGTGTGATCTAGAACAAAGCATAACAATGCTCTTCATATTAAAGGGTTTTTTTTCTTGTTTGTTTGTTTTAAAGCCATTCCTTATTTTGGTAGTCTTCATTCCTCAGTCTGGTTGTCCATGTAATGGACCCTGAAATATTACCTGCTGTCTTTCAGCTCAGACAGATCAAGCAAATCATCTTTGCTATCACGGTTAACACTATTAGCACTATTGACCTTATTGTCCCCAACAATATTAGAGCTAGAGGGGGCTGGCACGTCATTCAAGAGCACAGCAGATTTATTTGAAATAAACAAAGGGGAGAGCCGACCAATAAAATCCTCCATCCTACTTGGCTTACTAACAGGGAGTGGGCCTTCATAAGCTAACATTCTTTTCCTTTCCGTATCTAACACCCTAAAGTCATAAAACTGTTTAATATAATTGTATGTTAAAACAGTTTTAAAACAGTTGGTAAATTAAAACATATGCTAAAATATAATAAACATTACTTGCTGTCTTATTAAGCCACCACTGCTGGCTTAACTTTTTAAAAGGTTTGTCAGTTTTTAATTGATTGTATGGTGACGTCCTGGAAATATTTTGATTGTTTTTATTGTTTTATCATTATACTAGATACCTCATGCATATCACTGGGAAGAGACAGCATATAAATATCTGGAATAAGCAAAATTACTTGGAGGTTTAAAATCCCTTCTAATTTTGCAGTTTGGAACTGAGATAATGCAAATGTTAGAACTGGCCATACCTATGACAGAGACCTGAAGGGCATATGCTAGAAGAATAAGAGTAATCACTGTTCTCTTTTTTCTGGCTTGATTTCTTTGTATACATGGGGATGATTATGAATACAGGACAGTGCACACAGAAGGGGAATATGCTTGCACCACCCCCTTCATGCATGCAAACTGCCTCCACACAGGCCAATTTCCTGATCAAGACCACTCAGAATGGTAGCATTCCAATATAGATGTGTATATATACTGTGACCACATGAGACAAACATGTATAGACAGGAACAAATGGGAACAGTTTGGTCATGCATAAGGCCAGAGTCAGAACATGTGATCCTAGCTCCCCTACATGAATTGACCCTTCATACAGCTGGGTCAAGTGTACAGTGTTTATACTTCTGGCCAAACAGGTTTTACAGGTTATACTTCTGGCCAAACTGGGGGGGGCAATGTATGAACCTACAGACAGCTGTAGCAGTATTATACTGCGTTCAAGTCTCCCTGGAAAGCTGTTGTACAAAGCCTTACTATAGCTTAGTAAAACTTCTAATCTGGGGAACTGTCTGTATTTAATAATTGTAATCAGGCCTGACAGCAGGGCATTTCAGGGGCCTGACCCCCCAACTTTGTGCCAAGGACCCCCCGACTTCCATTCAGCCGCCTGCCCCCCCCCCCAGCATTCTGGGCTGCCCAGAGGACTCCCAACTGCTGCCCCTTCCCCAAGAGTGGCTTGCTTCCCCGGGCAGAGTGCGAGCACTGCAAAAGTGAGTTTTTAACATTTTTATTTAAATTTTATTTTTTTATTCTGTGACGTCAGTGCCCCCTGACTTATTTAAAGGCTCCCTAAATTACAAAATCCTGGCTACAGGCCTGATTTTAATTAATATCCACATTTACATATTTTCAATGCTTTTCGCTAATGACATTACGTAGCCAGGAAAATGTCCAGTTGCCAAAAGTTCAGGGCCCTTTCCCCCCTCCAAAACAACTTTTGAATGTAAGGGGCAAAATAGCAAAACTGGTTTTTAAAAAGGAACCCTTTTGATAGTGCAACCATAGACTGCAGTCCTAGACTGTCATCCTAAACAGGGAGAAGTAAGCACACAGCCAGTGGTTTTTTGAAAGGTTTTTTTTGGGGGGGGGGGGCAGCCAGTCACTTGGAGCAATGGACAGGGTGCTTTTCCATTTAAAACCAGCTTGCTTTCTCATTTTAGCTGCAGTTGGAAAGGGGGGGGTGCACGTAGATTTAGGTAGAAGATTATTTGTGATGCCATTACTTATTCATGGGACCATCAGGTAAAATATTCCCAATACCAATTTGTGTAAACTTAGGTGACTTCTCTCCATTTACAAGAATGGTGGGGTGGGGGGACCATGTGACTGAAAAGTGATGACGCCAGTCCTGGAGGGCTAGAATCCTGGAAAGATGCCTTGTCAGCTTTGGGCCTACGATCAAGTGAATTAATCAATGCAGCTCTTCCTTTATGTTGTAAAAGAGCAGATTTAAAGACTCCCTTCCAGTGGGCACAGAGTCTATCAAATGTAGCATACTTCCAGCTTGCTGCTATTAATTGCAGTTTTATAAGCTGAGTGGCTCTTGAACTCTGCAATGCAATCTCCTGGGAAAGAGAGATTTTAAATGGAGTCAACGAGAAACAACATTGCAGGGTCTCTACCAATGTTCCCTCTAAGCTCCACAGTCTTGTGAGCAGAAATTCTACCTTGTGAGCGAAAAAAGCTAGTAGCATTAAAGTTGTGAGGAAGTCCACATTTGACTGTTGTGCAAATTATTTTTTAGAAGATTATTTTCATAACCTTGTAAAAACCTCAGAATTAATTATTTTAAACTATATTTAAATTATATTTTAAGAACAGGCTTGCCAAGTCCCCCCGGGGGGCGGGGAAACCCCCGCCCCAGAGGCCCGTTACCCGCTGGCGGCGGATCGGGCCCCGGGGAAACCCCACCCCCAAAGCACACGACGTGCATGTCGCCTGGTGACACGATTGTGTCGGGCGCATTGGGGGCGGGGCCACGGTCATCCGAGGGAAAACTGTATGGTTTTCCCTCGGATGGTCGTGGTCCCACCCCCAAGCGTGCCCAGCGTGGTCGCATCACTTTCGAGCAATGGGGTTGCAATGTGTGTGTGCTTTGTGCGCGCATGCGCGCACTCCCGGAGTAGCGCTGGAATTCCCCGCTCCAGCGCCAATCCGACTTGGCAACCCTATTTAAGAATAATTTAATTATAAGAGAAAACAGAATCAAGTCAAATTTCACCACACAAAATGTCCTCTACAGGGGTAGAGGTTTACCCCCACCAGTCCAACCATCATCCTGCACTGCCCCTTAGAAAACATACCAGCCCTTGGGGGGGGGGGAGACACTCTTGCAGTCTACTTTTTTTTTTAGTGAAATATGACTACCAGCATGACAGATCAAATATAACAGAGGTGAAACTATCACTATCAGAATGCTTACTAACTTAACAAACAGAAAGTTGCTTAAATGTTATCAACCTGTCCTACTTATGTATTCAAATATTTATATGCCACTTTCCCCCGTGACTCAAGGCAGCTTACAAATCATACTGAAAAGCATAATAGGGGTGTGCAAAATTTGTAACATAGCTGCTGGTAAAGGTAAAGGTTCCCTTGCTCGAAAGCCAGTCAAATCCGACTCTAGGGTTGCAGTGCTCATCTCCGTTTCAAAGCCGAAGAGCCAGCGCTGTCCGAAGATGTTTCCGTGGTCATGTGGCCGGCATGACTAAACACCAAGGCGCACGGAACGCTGTTACCTTCCCACCGAAGTGGTACCTATTTATCTACTTGCAATTTCTTGCTTTCGAACTGCTAGGTTGGCAGGAGCTGGAACTAGAGACGGGAGCTCACTCCATCATGCGGCACCCGGGTCTCGAACTGCTGAACTACCGACCTTCCACAGCCTGCAGTTCAGCGTCTTAACCACTTGAGCCACCGCAGCTCCTAAAAAAAAATGCCCAAATTTCAAAACCAAGGGGGTCCAATTCTATGGGCCCCAGAAGGAGATGCCCCCATCCTCCATTGTTTCCTATGGAAGCTTGGTTGTGAACTGAACAGAAATCCTCTGAGCTGGCCTCTGAAATGTTGTGTGCCAGCGCTCCCTAGTGCAGCTTAGAGGGAACTGTGCTACAAAACACACATTCCATTTAGAAAGACATCGGTAGGACAAATGTAGGGTAACCAGTGGCCCATCCTGATTAACTACTTGGCCCCGAGGATAATGACAATGGACAGAATGGGTTTCTACATTTTTTGTTAAGCCAATTCTTGGCTTACACTATCTCCATTTTCATGATCTGTTTCTGACATTTGGGGTATGGGAAGAGCATTTCCAGAAGAATACAATTGAAATCACGCCATCATGATTATGCTTTTCCCTAAACAGCAATATGGTCTTTTAAAACCTTTGTTTCCCTCCCCATTACTTGCTGTCTGTTAAGGTAACACTTTAGCCTTAAAGTCTTTCCCCCGTCACTTCGCTGTTATTGTCTTCAAAATCTTACTGATTTATCAAGTATGAAGTTGACACAATCAGGAAGTACATTCACCCTCTTATCTTGTACTTTGTCTTTCTTCAGTCTCTCCTTTCTCCCTCTGTTCCAGTTCCCTGGTTTTTGTTTTCTTCTGAATGGTCAGTTACTCAGTTCTTTCTATTCCTATGGGACTCATCTGTGCAAAATACAGATCAGATGGCAAAAAGTGATGAGGACTGAACAAAACCTCTTTCCAAATTGTAGACCACAATAATTCAAAGAACCAGAGGAGGCCTTGAGATAGCTTACACAGTGAAAACACGCAACTGCTTTATTTGACTTAGAAAGCTGTAACTCTGTTTAGAACTGTTACTATAAGTTTACTGTTAAAATATCCTGGTAGTTAGTATAGACTGGAGTCATGGCTCGGGGGTATAGGTTTGCATGCAGACGGTCTGGGTTTAGTCCCTAGCATATCCAGTGAACTGATCTCAGATAGTCTTGGAATGTCTAATAGGGTTGCCAGGTCCCCCTGGGCACCAGTGGGGGATGGGGGGTAGGGTTGCCGGATCCAGGTTGGGAAACTCCTGAAGATTTGGGGATGGAGCCTAGGGAGGACAGGGACCTCAATGGGGTACAATGCCATAGAGTCCACCCTCCAAAGCATCCATTTTCTCCAGGGGAACTACTCTGTGGGTGCGTTCAGACGCGGCGTTTGCAACGGTATAGGTGCCGGTTGCAATCGGTGTACTTACCGGCGTTCACACGTAGAACATCTGCCTTCCGCCCCTAACCGTTGCAAAGCCCTTTAAACCGTTGTACTCTGCCACTAGGTCCCCAAATGGTGGTATCCTGAGTACAACAGTTGTAATCGCTTAACCCCCCGTCTGATCGCTCTCCACCGTTGCCTGAGGCTTCCGATTTTTGCCGGCCATTTTTTTAAAGGTCAGCGATATGCGCTTGGGCGAAGCTTCGCCTTGGCGTTTGTTTAAAAAAGAAAAGAAAAGGGCCTTAGTTTAGCGTTTCGGAGGCGTCGGGGACCTCAGGGAGGCTACTTTGCTCTTTAAACTTTAAAGGTAAGTCTTTACCTTTAAAGTTTAAATGTAAGACAGGGTTTTTTGCGCATTTGCGAAGATCGTCATTCTATGGATGGCTGCCTATGCGCATGCTCAAACTGAGTTTAAAAAAAACAACAAAAAAACCCGGTGCCCGCTGTGTGTGGACGGGCATACAGCGATGGGATCCGCAGACAGGAGGTGAGTGTGATCGCGTTTCAGCCGGCATAAACTGCACTGGTTCCAACAGATCATGATCGCGTTTATGCCGGCTGAATGCACCCTGTGAGTCACATGAATAGTTGAAGCTGCCTGCCTTATACTGAATCAGACCATCAGTCTATCAAGGTCATTATTGTCTCCTCACACTGGAAGTGGCTCTCCAAGGTCTCAGGCTGAGGTCTTTCACATCACCTACTGCCTGGTCCTTCTTACTGGAGATGCCGGGAATTGAGCCTGGGACATTCTGCATGCCAAGCAGATGCTCTACCACTGAGCCACTGCTTTCTGGAAATAAACTGTAATTCCGGGGGAATCCCCTGAAGGCTGGCATCCCAATCTGACTAAATATAAGGCAGCTCCTTAGTTCATATGCATTCCCATTTACAACTGATAATGTCATACTATTTCTTTAATACAACTGGAAAGGACACTTTGTTGTTAACAGTGTTCAGTAAACTCTATATTAGAACTTGGCGAACCTTCCACTCCATTTTACAGTCCACCTTTTAAAACAGAGAGAGCTGAAAGGTTGTCCCTTTTTCAGTAGAGGAACTTGTAATGACAATATAAACCCATAGTATGGCTGCATACACATAGCAACTAGAGAGCAAAATACTATAACAACAAGTAGGATTGCAGCCCAAGGCTAGGAAAGTGCCTGAATGTTCCTCTACTGAGTGGGGTAACTCCTACTCCTGTCCTTCCACACCTTCCTCCAGCCTAAGCAGCCTTCCTTCAGCTTAAGTGTTTCTTCCACTGGAGAGCCACTTAAGGAGGAGGAAGGCTCCTTAAGGCTGGAGGAAAAGCTCTTTGGAGTATGGTTGGAGCCATCCCAGTTTCTCCGGCCAACTTTTTTTTTAAAGGTCTTCTTGCTGACCATACATCTTTTGCACTAACTACCAGCATAAATGAGAGTTCTTTCCAGCTTTGCTGGAAAACCCCTGTAAGCACTTTGACTGGTAAGGGAAACACTTTGTTGTGACATTGACAGCAGGGCTCAGGTGCCAAGCTCCTGCTAGATGCCAGAGTTTACTTAGGGGAGACGGGAACACGATTTAGCAGCATTGCTGCATCTATAATTAAAAGGTAAATTTGTAGCCTGCTTTCTTATATTACTTAATCATGAATTACTTCAGAGCATAAATAATAAAGATGATATTAATCTCCTACCATTAAAACAAACTGATCTGGAATAAAACTCCAGGGGGGAGAGAGATTTCACTTCTTCTTCTTTTTTAATTTAGCATCTGCCTAATGAATAAATTATGTTTGTTATATATGGTAATATTTTACATTTTAGTTTTGTGTTAATTGGATAACACCTGAGAAGAGTGTTTGCTGTAAAATATATATATTTTAAACATTCGATAACAATGAAGTCAAATAAAGAAAACTAGTTATCCTTCATTTGTATGTGTAGAGAGCCAGTTTGGTGTAGTGGTTAAGTGTGCGGACTCTAACCTGGGAGAACCGGGTTTGATTCCCCACTCCGCCACTTGCACCTGCTGATGTGACCTTGGGTCAGTCACAAGCTCTGGCACAGCTGTTCCTGAAAGAGCAGTTTGTGTCAGAGTTCTCTCAGCCCCACCCACCTCACAGGGTGTCTGTTGTGGGGAGGGGAAGGGAAAGGAGTTTGTAAGCCGCTCTGAGACTCCAAGTGAAGGGCAGGGTATAAATCCAATCTCTTCTTCTTCATCATCTCTTAATGGGACATCCGGCAGGAATTCCAGTGAGTTATTGCAATGGCCAAGATCTTTGGAACCCAATGAGATGCATGCAAACCCAATGAGATGCATGCACACACTTCATCACTTAAGTATGTGGACTCTAATCTGGGAGAACTGGGTTTGATTCCCCACTCCTCCACTTGCAGCTGCTGGATGACCTTGGACAAGCCATAGTTCTTTCAGAGCTGTTCTTGAAAGAGCAGTTTCTGTCAGAGCTCTCTCAGTCCCACCTACCTCACAGGGTGTCTTTTGTGGGGAGGGGAGGGGAAGAGAAAGAAGTTTTTAAGCCGCTCTGAGACTCCGAGTGAAGGGCAGGGTATAAATCCAATCTTTTCTTCTTCTTGATTGATTATTTCACTACAGCACATTTTAGAATCACAAATTTGTTTTGGATATGCATGTTTATCTCTTGGAGACAGCAACATCAAATGATGACTTGCAGAAGTTTATGGGCCATCACAGATATCACAAATACCAGAGAGGGTTTGTGGCTTGGTGATAGAACATCTGCTTGGTATGCAGAGGGTCCCAGGTTCCATCCCTGGAATCTCCAGTTAAAGGGATCTGGCAGTGATATGAAAGATGTCAGCCTGAGACCCTGGAGAGTTTCTGCCAGTTTGAGTAGACAGTACTGATTTTGATGGACCAGAGGTCTGACTCAGTATAAGGCAGCTTCATGTGTTCATGTGTTCACCGCAAACAGAACTTCCATGCCTGTTAGCCCTGACTCTGACATGCTCAGCCTGTCTACATGTGTGATTTCTGCATTATTATCAAAAACAGGGGCGGAAACTATGCACAGATATTCAAGCAAAAACTCAAATGGGCCAACAGACATGAATATGCTCATAACATTGTACATACTTTGGAATGTCTGCACAACTTTATCAAGTCAGTGTAGAAAAATCTGTGAATCCCCGAGCACAGCTGGGGGGAAAAAACATTTTCCCCAAAATCTTTGTGCAAAGCTGGATCTTTTGTCCATCAGCAGTCACTGGTTTCTCTAGAGCTCACATTATTTGCCATAGATGGTGTTACAAATGCTCTCAAAAAGTCACACTAAATTTGATTGTGTATACAGACTAGCAGTTGAATTGGGGATATTTCTAGGGATGCATAAAAATTCTTCTCAGTTGGACTTCTCCCCAGATTTTGACATGCCAAATGATGGGGCCTTGTTTCAGAAGCAGAGCCAATGCATTAGAACTTCTTCATTTTCCCATTAATATTTCCGAATATGGACAGAGCACTCTGCATGAATGTGTAACTTGCTGCAGTTGTCCCTTTAGGTGTTTTTTCTTCCTCCTGTATCTTACTGGTGTTCACATTGATAAAACTTTGCAAAAAAAAAATCATGGCAACATGACTCCATGTATTTTTAATAGGAGTCATTGTATTGTGTTTTACTAATTAACAGGAGTGTATTTGTTGATCCTCAAAACAGTGCACAGAAAGATTTTAGATTCAATACTGTTTTTCACAGGGATGCTGAGTCCTTTGCAAAAAAAAAAAAAGTCCTCAGCATTTGCACCATGATTGAACTGGCTATTTAAACACAAGACAAACTTTACTTCCATGTTTCACCCAGAGTTCCATACCGAGTAATCACTTATGTAGGCACAGATCACTCACGGTACATCTTCTCTTTGCATGTATACAGTCATTTAAAGAGCCAGTTTGGTGTAGTGGTTAAGTGCGTGGACTCTAATCTGGGAGAACTGGGTTTGATTCCCCACTCCTCCACTTGCAGCAGCTGGATGACCTTGGGCAAACCATAGTTCTGTCAGAGCTGTCCTTGAAATAACAGTTCTCTCAGAGCTCTCTCAGCAACACCTACCTCACAGGGTGTCTGTTGTGGGGAGGGGAAGGGAAAGGAGTTTGTAAGCCTCTCTGAGACTCCGAGTGAAAGGCGGGGTATAAATCCAATCTCTTCTTCTTCGTCTTCTTCACCTAAAGAAAAGGGGGTGCCACTGAGTTGCAATTAACCCTAAGGTGACCCCATAGATAGGACATTTAAAGGAAGAGACGAACAGAGGTGGTATGCCATTGCCTTCCTCTGTCTAGCAACCCCAGTCTTCCTTCATGGTACTAACCATAGCCAACCCTGCTTAGCATTTAGTTCTGATGAAGCTGGGCTAAACTGGGCTATTCAGGCGGCTTAAATGACTTAAAAGAGAGGCCTGTCCTTTCCATTAATAAACACCAGGTCAGGCACCTGTAGATCACTAAATGTAAATATTTTACATATTAGAGAAGGTAGTGAACAGCAAATGGGGAGAGGAATCAATAGAAATGGAAACAGAGAAAGCAATATGAAAAAACCTATGCACAACTGGCTTTTTTTGTGCAATCCCACATATGCAACCAGTTTGAATGTTCAACTGTGTAGAGTGACTTGTGAATGGACTGCAAACTGAAATGGCAGAGGATTGAGAATCCTTGAAGTTAAGAGAGAAGTAGGACTGCACCTAATCCAGTCATGCTAACTGAAGCAGAACAGCTATCCCAAGGATAAATCCCAATTTGTCCAGAGTCTATAATCAGATAATAAATTATCTGATTTGTCTTTAAGGGGCTACTGGACTCAAGTCTTGCTTTAGTATTGCTATTGATAGCCAGCACGATATTATTTTGACTGCCTGAAATCTACTAATCCCACAGGCCAGATATTTGTATTATTCTCCCACATAAACTTTATTGCTGTTTCGTGATTCCAGGACATTTCCTGGGGCAGGTTCAACAAAGCAAGCATCCCGTGCTCGACTTTTGCAACCATAAGTTGGCTGAGCCTCTCATCTCACCCCTTCATTGTGGCTAGTCTTGAGCAGCTGCGTAACGATGAACTTCAGTGATGGTGGGGGAGGCACGAGTGGCAAAGGAGGAGGAGAGATACAGGTGGAGCTGGTGAGAGTGCAAACTCTGGGTTGGGAAATACCTGGAGATTTTAGGGGGTGGAGCAAGAGAAGGGTAGAGTTAGGGGAGCAGAGGGAACTCAGCAAGTATAATGCTAAACAGTCCACATGGCAAACCTGCCATTTTCTGCAGGGGAACTGATCTCTGTCATCTGGAGATCAGCTGAAATGCCGGGAGAACTCCAGGCCCCACCTGGAGGTTGGCAAACCTACTGGCAGCTGCAACCATGGTGGGGGAGGTATGGGGCCCAGCAGTAGGCCTCGCTGCCTCCCCCTTCACTAACAGGAAAGGGGCATAGAGGTGGGAGGAGCGGTCCTTAGCTGAATGCAGCTGATGCAGCAGGGGGCTAAAAAGAGTGGTGCTAGTTAACAAACTGTGATTTCTGCATTCAGACACCATGACAAATAAGCACTGCCAACGGGCCTGGGAAAAATGTCCAATCTCTTTAATAGAGGCTTAATGGGAAGTTGCCAGCTGGATATTACTTACCTCCATGCCATGAAAAGCTTCAGCTACCCGTTTAACTGACTCTCAACTAGTGTATATTCTGGGCCTCCCAGAGCATAAACATACTCAGTTCCCAGCAAGCAACTCTATCCCCCATCCCATTTTGGTTAAATTACCAAATCATATTTCCCTGTTTCCCTCTTGCCATGAGTATGTAAAAACATCCACCTTGCTTCAGGTAGCCCCATTGGGTTGCTTTCAGGATCCTAATGGGGAGCCAGCCTCTTTACTTTTATAGGGAGTGACGTTCCATTTTGCCTGTTGAAGGGCCTAACAGTATAGTGTTACACACAACATTTTTCAGAGTTGTTGGCGATATTCTTAGTATGTGCAACTAAACATCTCATTGCTGGTGCCAGACGTTTTTTAGTTGTCTGAGTATTATACACAACGGGGTGGAAAGGTACAAATTAAGTCATTTTACATACAAAACTGTTTCATTTTAAATCTAGTTAAAATTATCTTAATGACTTATGTAAAGTGAAATATCAGGTTTTCCCCTTTCTTCCTTTTTCTTGGCTTTGGCTTCACACAGGCATATTAATGATTATTTGTCAAAGTCACACTGTTTGCTTACAAGGTATGAAGGCTTTTTAGACACTATAATGACAGCTTTTGATTCGCCTGATAATATTTAGAATAAGCCATAAAAGCCAATCTTTGAATGCACAGACCACTTTTATTGGCTTTTAGTCCCATTACTGCTATCATAAGTGGTAAATTGGCCTAATGTGAGTAATGCTGCTGTGTCATACTGTAAAACCACTGCTTAGTTTTCTATTTTATTTATTTTTATATGATCATATTTTAAGATACGGCGATTAAAAACTCGTCCATCATGACTTCCAGAGGTCCCCTCCAGGGCACAGCTGGAGTAGTCTGAGGAAAGTTGTACCTTTAGTTTGTGGCTATGTTGTTACATCTGTCTTGTGGATGAAATGTTTTGTGGTGCAGAGAATGTCACAGAGCCCAGCCTGGAACATTTCAGACATAATATAACAATTTAACCACAAACCAGAAATGCTGTTTTCCACAGACGGCTTCAGCTATGAAGGGGCCTTCTGCTGAGGGGCTTAGTCTAAATATTATCAAGCAGACTTGCTGCCAGATGTAATGTCTACTAAGCCTTGGAGGGCAAGCCAGCAAATAAGGATGTTGGAACTGAATCGGGGCCCTACTCTCTTGGATTGCTCATCAGATTGAATCCCATTCCAAAAGACCTCTCATCAACAGATCAACCAGTCTGGATTTGAGAGTCAACAAGGAGGGAGAGATGATTCTGTGGAAATGTGGAATGTTTCTGAAAATCAATTTCTAGCCTCTTGACACTTGGTTTTGACAGTCAGAGATGGTTCCTTCCAGGTGTTTACTGGCCTACTATTCCACTAATCAAAGTATAAAGCCTTCCTTCAGCTTAAGTAGATTTCCTCCAATTTAAGTGGTTCTTCCATTGGAGCAAGGATCCTTTGGCTGGAGAAACTTCCTCCTGCCTAAGAGAGAAATGTTAGAATCACTCTTAAAATGCTTGGAGAAGTGATTCTGGCAGTTATATCAGCCCCTCCTCGTTACAATATTGACTGTGTGTGGGATTTAAACAATCAGTAAAATTCACAAGATTATTGCTGGCAGACTCATCAAAAATACTCTCATCACTCAAAAAACAGTGATAAGTAGAAAGATCTCTGGGGTGAGGGCAGGGAAGCATGGTTTGAATTTCTTTTCTAAAAACCAATAGCAGTGCTATCTTCTTGTCCTTTGGGGGAATGCTACTGCACAAGGATCGCACTGTGACTGAAAAAGCCAAAGCCTGGGCCCATGGGTCATTTCGTAGAAAAAGAGGTGCAGGAGCTCATTAGCCTAACTCATTTGCATATGCCACACCCCCTGACATCACCGGAAGTGTGTCAGAAGGCAACACCCACCGCTCAGGCGCCACTGGACTGTTTTGGATTGCTAGCTATTGGGGGGGAGGGGACACACAGATATGCCCTCGCAGAGGAGGCAGAGCTTGTACCTGAATAAAACTTGGTCTTAAAGGTGCCACTGGACTGTCTTGGACCGGGGGGCTGGGGGGAGCTCTGCAACTTACCTGACTGCTTCTTGCTCTGACTGAGGGCTGCTGGGAGCAGGGGGTGGGGCTTGTTGCATGGGCCCGCCCCCTGGACTCTTTACTGCTGGAGCTCCACTCCTGTGCGCTCCTGCAGGAAATGACCCCTGCCTGGGTCATTTGCTCAGTTGGCACACGGGTATATATGGAGAGAGATGGTTCCCCAGAGAAATAGGTCCTGGGCTGCATATGACATTAAAACCAGCTTCTTTAACTAAGCCCCAAAAGTGCTAAGCAATCAATGATGTTTCGGTATGTAATGTCTTTGTATCAGTTTGTCCATACAATAAATTGGCATTTTTTTACTATTTGATGTTCCTGAGTCATCTTTAAGGTTTGTGAGTGTTGCAATAGCCCAGTCTCAAGGCATTGATCACTATGGTGAGGTTGGTGGAATTACAAAGGCAGGCTGTTAATTTACTAGCAAGATATAATTGGGAAAATGCACAACATCAACCAGTTTCTCAAACAACAAGGCTAGGTCTCAGAGCTCCCTTAAACACTGTACATGACCTGAAAATGATCACTTTATTTCAGTCAGGGTATGCAGGTCACTCGTCTGTAAAAAAATCAACTTTACCAACCAGAATTACATCTATTTTCTCTGGATAAAATTTCAGCTCCTTCTGTCGTAAGCGGCTTAACATCAGCCTCAAGGCATTGATACAGGAGAGAGACAGCTCCTTCTGTAGACTTTATTAATGACACATAGAGCTGGGGATCTCATCAGAATATTGATAACACCTAACCCCTGTGCCACAATCTAGTTTTGTAGCCAAACACAAGTATTTATACATGTTCTTGAACAATACTGAACCTTGTTGAACTCCACAGGTATGGTTGCCACAGAAAAGCTGTTCTCTTAAAACATACCCCATTTTTCAACTGATCTAACAAAATGGAGTGAGCAACCATGTCAAAGGCTGCATATAAATGAAGTGTATTGATTGATTGATTGATTTGATTTCTAGCCTTCCCTTCTCTGCATAGCAAAACTCAGGGTGGGTTACAACAATAAATATAAAACAATGAATTTAAAACAACAACAAAAATTAATTAAACCATATTAAAATTTATACAAACGTCAGATAACTAACTCATTAGATGGCAATCAGGCACAAGTTAACAACTGTTCCCATAAGCTCTATAGGTGGTATGGTAATTAGTACTAGGGCAAGCAGGGGTCATTTCGTAGAAAAAGCTAGGGGAACTCATTAGCATAACTCATTAGCATATGCCACACCCCCTGACATCAGGGGCCTGGTGGTGGACCTGCAAGGCCGGCGGGAGTGCGAGGAAGCCCCACCAAGGCCCTCCCTGGCCCCAGGCAGGCAGGGGTGGGAAGAGGCAGGGAAGAAGCAACTTACCCTCTCTCTTCTCCTGCCTCCTCCTGGCTGAATGAGGGCCGGAAGCGGGGCAACCGGAAGCAGGGGGTGGGGCTTCATCATGTGCCCCGCCCCCCGCACCTCACGCAGGGGAACTGCGATCCCCCGCGATCCCCCCCGAATCGACCTCTGAGGGCAAGTGGCCTGCGAGAAAGCAGTAAAGCAGATGACACAAGGCACATAAGTACAGTGCAGAGCAGAGCAGAGGAGGCCAATGTAGATGGACTTCTGCCACCTCAACCATAGACCTGGCAGAACATCTCTGTTTTACAAGCCCTGCAGAACTGCAATAAGTCCCACAGGGCCCGGATCTCACTTGGGAGAGTGTTCCACCAGGCTGGCACCTGAGCTGAAAAGGCTCCAGCTCCGGTTGAAACTAAGCAGATATCTTTTGGAACAAAGGGATCAATGTAATCTAGTTGTGAACCAAAGCTACATCAATTCAAAATCCTGCTACGACGCCAGATTAAAATTGGTCAAGGGCTGATGTTATCATCCAGATATACCTGCAGTTTAGGGATGCCATTCCCCAGTTGGGGGCAGGGGATCCCCTGATTTTTGGGCCTTGTCCCTGCCACCGGCCAGCTGGCCAGTGGGGGGAATCCCGCCCCCAAACGTGACATAATGACATTACACAGAAGTGATGTCATCACATGAGTGTCGCCGTGCGACATTGCCAACTTGATGATATCACTTCCACATGATGCCATTATGTTGCATGCTTCCCCCACTCCCAGAAAGTGCCTCCCTGTCGCAGGGTTGATCTGATCTGGCAACCCTACTGCAGTTGCAAGGCCACCATCTGCTCAGTCATTTTAACCTATTGGCCATGCCCTCCTATACCAAAGAAAACTTTTAAAGCAAAGGTTTACTCACTGCCTCCTTAAGTTATTTTGGTAAACCTCTCTTCACAATCTTAGCACAGGAAGTTTTCACTTTATCCTGGCATGATTCCACTAAACAAAAAGGATAAGAGTACACCTTTAACCAGTTTCAGCTGGTTCAGCAATCAAATCTCTTACTTGAGCAGTATGATTGACCATAATTATTTTATTACATCCAGTGTTCTGGTGCTGATTGCTGCTGGAACAGGCTTCCAGTGTCAAGTTACAGCATCTTTCCAAGTTCCATTGTATAGGAGGCCAGAGGAAGTTTCAGAAACTCAGCACTGTGAACAGGTCAGGGGTCAGGTTTACCAATGAATCAATCAAGGCAGTGTCCTGCAAGCTCAGCATCTATCAAACATGTTACATCCACACCCACCAACCTCTCTCGGGAGACTTTATGAGATGTCATGTGTGCAGCCAGCTTCTCAGTAATAATCCTGCAACACACACTGGCAATCCATAGGCCAAGGTGGTAAGCAGCCTCTGCTGTCCCAGTTCCAGGACATAAGAACATAAGAGACGCCAATGTTGGATCAGGCCAAAGGCCCATCTAGTCCGTCACACAGTGGCCAAAAATACCAGGTGCCATCAGGAGGTCCACCAGTGGGGTCAGGACATTAGAAGCCCTCCCACTGTTGGCCCCCCCAAGCAGCAAGAAGACAGAGCATCACTTGCCTCAGAGCCCCTATCTATACCTTGTGGCTAATAGCCACTGATGGACCTGTGCGCCATATGCCTATCTAATTCCCTTTTGAAGCCGTCCATGCTTGTAGCACCCACCACTTCCTGTGGCAGTGAATTCCATGTGTTAATCACTCTTTGAGTGAAGAAGTACTTTCTTTTATCCGTTCTAACCCGACCGCTCAGCAATTTCATGGAGTGCCTTTCATGGAGTTTCATGGAGGACTTTATATCTTCTCTAGGCAGGGGCAGGGTTGCAACTCTGCAAGTGGTAGGAACAACTGGAAATCTGCAGGCCAAGCATCCTCTCCCTTCCTAGGGTTGCCAGACCCAGGTTGGGAAATTCCTGGAGATTTGGGGGTGGAGCCTGGGAAGGCCAGGGTTTGGGACCACAGTGAGGTGTAATGCCAAAGAGTTCACCCTCCAAAGCAGCCATTTTCTCCAGAGCAACTGATCTCTGTAGTCTGGAGATCAGTTAGGATTGTCAGATCCCTCCTGGCAACTGGCAGGGGTAGGGACTTACCAGGAGCAGGACAGAAGCAATGTGGCAACATCACTACTGGTATATACTGAAAGTGAAATCATCACAGGATGTTGCAGTGACGCTCTGGTATTTGTGCAAAAACTCCATGGTAAAAGTGGTTTCTACCATAGAGTTTCTGCCCAAATAGAGCATCACAGTGACATCACCAACCTGATGATGTCACTTCCAGTACACACCAGAAGTGATGTCACCGCATTGCTGGCAATGTAGCCTGGGACTCCCCCCTGCTCCTGGTAAGTCCCCCCACTGGCCAGCTGATTGATGGGGGAACATGGCCTGGGAGTGGGGGATTCCTCACCTCCAACAGGGGCCTGGCAACGCAACTGTAAGATCAGTTGTAATTCCTGGAGATCTTCAGGCCTCACCTGGAGACTGGCAACACTGTTTCTCTGTCCCAGGGTTTTATATCATCTCTAAGCAATGGCAGATTTGCAGCTCTGCAGGTGGAAGGAGGAGCTGGCAATCTGCAGGCCAAGATGGTCCAGTTACTCGGACTAACCAAGTTAACACCTTTTTTTAAGATTGAAAGGTGGAAAACAGTACATCTGGTTTAAACATCATGACCTGAAACATCTGCTTCTATCTTTGTAACATCCAGTTTGATGAAGAGTTCTGGAGAGCTGAAACTTTCACAATGTCTTGTGTCAGTTAGGTGTATTGCATGGGTTTCATTCTTGGTTTTGGATTCTGAGTGGACCAATATGATCGTACAACTTTTTTTAAAAAAAATCCCTTTGCTTTTTAGGGCTGCTAACCTTTAAAAACAGCATTAACTATAGACTTAGGAAGTTGTGAAAGTTCTTAAACAACTAACATAAAGCTTATTAAAAGAACCATGGATTCAAGAAGGACAATCCCATAATACAACTTTTTTAAAAAGCTGCCTAAGGTAAGGACAGTCATCAAGTTTCCTGACAGAGTGGGAATCTGAACCCTGATCTCCCAGATCCTACCCTGACATTCTAACCATCACATTACAGTCTTTAATTATCTTGCCTCATTTATTATCTCTTTAATAAGCAAAAGTGTTTTATATATATTTTCCCCTCTTTATATAGCCCTAAGGCACTGGTCAGCAATCTGTAGGGAGGCCTGGCATCCTTATACCAAACAGTAGCTTTGATGGTGGGAGTTTCAATCGAGCCTTGAGTTGCTTTTGCATCTGCACAGAAGATGAAATTTACTCTCCTCCAGGGTCATGGATAGTAAGCTTAGTTAGTTAAATGATGTGTGTACAGGAGGAACTGTGCACCTGCATGAAATAATGTCTGCATCATGGACTTAGATGAACAACAAATGTTACAATTTTTTAAAGTGCAATATTCATTTATGATCACTGGCTGATTGACTAGTATGCTCACTCTTTAAGCACTTGGACAGGGAGCAGCATGTAGGACTGTGGGAAAGAAACTGCATGAGAACCCATTGGGCTGTGTGAGAACATGCGTGTGTGAAATGTTGCTAATTGTGCCCTGCTGTGCTGGTTGACTGTGCAGTAAGTGACCTGACAAACAGGCTCAAGCTACTTCTGTACAGCTGAACTGTTCACTGAAAAATTAGCTCCCTGCTCATGACTGGCAAGCAGAATGCAAGCTGAACAGGTAGGTAAATTACAGAATGAAGCTGTTTTTCTTATTTGTCCACTTTAGGAATTGGCTACTTCCAATCATGTATCCCCCCCAAAAGAATATTTATATTCTGCCTTTGTATAAACTATGTTTGAGCTGCCTTTCATACTTATTTGAAAACAGCAACAAAAGAATAAACCTAAAACAACAGAAGTCACACATTTTCTGGTGTACAAATTCTTTCTCACTTCACTCCAATTCTCAGACTATTGTTTTGCTGCACAAATCACTTTCCTCAGGCATTTCCACCAGACCATTTTTTTTGTCACTAATGTAAATATATTCCATTTTTCACATATATATTTACCTGCACACACCGTGTTTTATTAATGGGAAGTTTTCCCAATACATTGCCGTAATGGACTGTGAGATATACACTTTTTATTCTCAAGAGTACTGTAAGCTATTCCATTAATATAGGAACCGATCTGCATATAAAAGCTTTGCGAGAACCTTTTCAGCTTTTCTGCTGGCCAGAGAGTTGAGTTGCTTTTCCTTCTCTACGCTGACTTGTTTCTGATCACCCTGCCAACTGAGTCCAATTCCAGAGTGAAGTCATTCTTACCATGGTTGGTGCTTCCTTGGAGTGAGGATAAGTGGCAGTGGTAACATCTAGCTCAGGGGGCTATAAAACCCCACTATGGAAGCAAGCTCTGTTAGCCACCATAGTGAAATTGACCAACTCCAGAAGCAATACACAACAGAACACCAAAACCTGTCATCAAGCAAATGGGAAGAGAAGATGTACTTTTGTAAACTTTACAGTGATATCTCAGTGACTATTGTTGCAAACAGAATTCACAACTAGATCATCTGTTATGGTCTTATCCTACAGGGCTTCCCTTGTGTCCTTTATAGTCAAATATGGGCAGGGGTCATTTTGTAGAAAAAGAGCTTGGGGGACTCATTAGCATAACTCATTAGCATATGCCACACCCCCTGACATCACCGGAAGTGTGTCATAAGGTCACACCCCCTGACATCACTGGAAGTGTGTCATAAGGCCATGGTCCCGGCCGCCACCACCGGCCTTGCAGCTCCACTGCCGAGCCCCATGAGGGGCCCAGCAGTGGACCTGCAAGGCCAGCGGGAGTGCAAGGAAGCCCCGCGAAGGCCCTCCCTGGCCCCAGGCAGGCAGGGGTGGGGAGAGGCAGGGAGGAAGGCACCTTAGCTCCCTCTTCTCCAGCCTCCTCCTGGCTGAATGAGGGCCGGAAGCAGGGCAGCCGGAAGCAGGGGGCAGGGCTTCATCATGTGCCCTGCCCCCCGTCCCTCCCCCGGGGGAACTGCGATCCCCTGCAACCCCCCCCCCCCGAAATGACCTCTGAATATGGCTGAGAAAGGTAGTGGATGGAGCTGGAAAAAGTTTTCATCACTCTTGTATTGTCATCTGAGACCTCCATGGGTTATGTTGGTATCGTTGTTGTTAAAAATTTATATTCTATATTTCTTCCCAATCAGGGCCACCAAAATGGGCTAATAATTAAAACTGGAATGTTTTAACAACCATAAAACCAATTTAAAACCAAGAGTAAAATCTATATATGAAAACATAGACCCAGCAATTCAAACATAGGACAAAAAGAAGAGATCATTAAGGGGATGGCACAAAGCCGGCAGGAGACTGTGATAGACCAAGACTGATAAATATCTCTGGGGAAGGAATCCCACAATTTTGGTGCAATGGGATGCTGTCTCTCCCTGTCAATATACCTAGGCTCCCAAGTGAAGCAAAGGTAACCCAAGCACTGGGTGAGCCAAATGATGGCAGAAGCAGGGAACTGAAACAAAAAACACTCTAAGGCTACAGGCACACTGGAGGCTTGGCACAATCTGGCTGCACCTCTATTTGTGGTAATTTAAATAGTTGCAGGAAGCTTTGATCAGACATCCCACCCTGAACTGGCTTCACTGCACACTCACCCCATGGTCCATCATTCAGATTGTTGCACCATCCTTTTTTTTTTTTTTTTGTCTTTCACCTATGCACATAAGTGTGTATCCGAAGCTCCAGCTCCTTTTTGACAGCTCCACAATCCCTTGGCCAAGTACTCTGGCCCCTCTCAACCTCCTTCCCTTTGCCTCTCTTCCTCGGAAAACATATACGCCTCGGAGAGCATTACGCTCTGAGAGTTAACCTCTCCTGGCAATCCCTAGCCCAAAGGACATCCGTCCAGTCTTGACCGAGGACAGGGCTTTTTCTGTCCTGGCCCCCACCTGGTGGGACATGCTCCCAACTGAGATCAGGGCCCTGTGGGATCTTATTCAATTCCACAGGGCCTGCAAGATGGAGCTGTTCCGCCAGGCTTTTGGCTGAGGCAGCGGGCGTCCACATATGCCCCCCCCCCTGAGGCTGCGTTCTCCCACCTACTGATAACCGGCTATACCCAGCTACATCAACGGGCTGGATTCTCCCTACGGCAAGCATGATTATTGATTTTATATGTTTTAACGTGTTTTAAATTTTATTGTATTTATTTATTTATTTATTTAAAAAACCACTTTTTTATTTTCGGGATAATATAATTCATCATAGACATTAATATCTTTATAATACAGTTCAAATACCCCTGTTTCTTCTCACCACCCTCCCCCCCCCCTTGCTTGGCTTCCCGCAATGCTTACATCCAGTCATTTATTTTGTTTTTACTTATTCTCTCTTCACATTTTGATTTTCTCTCTATCTTTTAATTTTTATTACTTACTCTATATCTTATGTCATATTACTTGGTAACTATTTTTCTTATAGCTATATATTTTCATTTCTAATAGTCCTCAAAACACAACAGATTATTGGCTACATCCCATTTACTCGCTAAATATTGTTTAAAGTCTTTCCAGTCTTCATAAAAACTTTCGTCTTCTTGGTTGTTTAGCTTTCTTGTGATTTTGTCCATCTCAGCCATAAAAATGACTTTTTTAATCCAGTCCCATTTTTCTGGAATTTTGTCTTGTTTCCAAAATTGTGCATAAGTCATTCTTGCCGTTGTTATCAAATACCAAAACAAAGTTCTTTTGGTAACATTCAGTTCCTCCATTTTCAAACCTAACAGCATTATTTCAGGTTCTTTTTTGAAATTACATTTCAAAATACATTGCATTTCATTGTGGACCTCTGTCCAAAAATTATTAGCTTTCTCACAAGTCCACCACATATGATAGAACGAACCCTCCTGTTTTTTTACATTTCCAACATTTACTAGACATATGTTCATTCATATTTGCATTTTTTTTTCGGAGTCATATACCATCTATAGATCATTTTAAAACAGTTTTCTTTTAGGTTATTACACGCTGAAATCTTTATAGAATTTCCCCATAACCATTCCCATGATTCAATTGTAATCTCTTTATTCATATTAACCGCCCATTTTATCACTTGTTCTTTTACCTTTTCATCTTCTGTATACCATGTTAACAAAATCTTATAAATCTTAGAAATCCCATTTTCCCATTTTCCTCCCAAACCCTTTCTAATTCATTACTTTTCTCTTTAAAACCATTTTTTTCTTATCACTCTTAAATAGATCAGAAATCTGCCAATAATTTAACCATATTCAAAATCTAATTCTTCTTTCTTCTTTAATTCAAAGTTCTTCCCATCTTTTTTCAAAATGTCTTTATACGTAAGCCAATCTTCACCATTTTGTTTTGAAAGAGGATTTATAACTTCTGCGGGCACAATCCAAAGTGGTTGTTCTTCGAAGAATTTTTTTTATATTTACTCCATGTATCAAATAACGTTCGTCTTATGTAGTGGTGCTTGAAAAGGTTGTCCATTTTTTCTTTGCCATACCATAAGTATGCATGCCATCCAAACCTACAATTGAATCCTTCTAGTGCCAATACTTTTCTGTTATCCAAACTAATCCATTGTTTTATCCTGGTAAGGCATACTGCTTCATGATAAAGTCTCAAATTCGGTAACTGTAATCCTCCTCTTTCTTTTGCATCACACAAAAATCTTCATTTTAATTCTCGGTTTTCGTCCTGCCCACAGAAACCTCGATATTTCCTTTTGCCATGTGTTAAAAGTTTTCACTTCCTTTACAATTGGTATTGTTTGAAACAAAAACATCAGCCAGGGTAGAATGTTCATTTTCACTGCTGCTATTCTTCCCAACAACGATAAGTTTAAGGAATCCCATTTTTTAATATCCTGCTGGATTTTCTTCCATAGCTTCTCATAATTATTTTTTAAAAGTTCTATGTTCTTCGTTGTTAAATCAATCCCAAGATATTTGACTTTCTTTACGACCTCACACTTTATTTTCTCTTGCAATTCTATTTGTCTCGCTTTTGTCATATTTTTACACAACATCTTAGTCTTATTCTTGTTCACATAAAATCCAGCCAAATCTCCAAACTCCTTTATTATTTCCATCAACCCGGGAAGGTTAGTCATTGGCCAGAGCCAAATTTTATTGTATTTATTGAATTGGTGTAACCCACCCTGAGCCCATTTACGGGATGGGTGGGGTATAAATGCAATAAACAAAGAAACAAACATGAGGTGGGGTTAAAGTGCAGATTTACACTAGAGTAGTCCCACTGACTTCATTGCATTTACCCTTGTGTCAATCATGGGATGCTCTCAAACAGCAACTCTGATGAAGAAACAGTGGAGAGGGGTTGGGAAGGATTTCTCACTCAAAAACAACTCCCCAGTGGACTCCTGATCCAGAATGACTACTTGTCCACAGTGACTGACAAACACCAGGGGCAATTACGTGCTTATGATACAAACAAACAAAACATAGCTACCTGATACAAACAAACAAACAAACAAACTGAAAAGTACTGAGACTTACTAGCGATTTCAGTTCTGATACTTTATTTCATCTCAGAACAAGACAGCTCTAACCAGCTCACAGGCTGTGCAACAATGTGCAACAATCCCACACCCAGAGCACACCCACACACAAGTGATTGGCTATTTACAGTGGCCGAGAGTTCCATAGGCTCTCGGCCGGCAGCCTAGTCCACCGATAGGCGCCGGTTAGGATTCGCTTGTCCCATTGTTACTGCAAGCGAAGCTCAGCCACTTCGCATGACCGTGTGGTGAGAGATGGATACATTACACAAACAAACAAAGGAAGTGGAAACAGAAGGGAAGGTTCAGACCTCTCAAATGTCAGAGGCTGGGAAATGAGGGGTGGAAGCGCTGGCATATGTAAAGACTGTACTTTCCCCGGTGTCAGCAAACTTCGCTTCCAGGATGAGCCAGACCCGGGTGCCAACGAATGGGGCATGGAAGGCAGATGTTGTTGTCTGATCATGCTCTTTACATCCACAAAGGAACCATGACAATATCAGTGCAAACTATTTGTGTGACCATAAACTTTGGTGGTGGTGGTGGTGGTATAAATTAAATAAATCAATACATTTATATCCTCCTTTATTCCCCAGACATCACTCTCTTCCCTCCCTTCCAGCCTCCTTGCAGCCCAAGTAGAAACCTTAAGAACATAAGAACATAAGAGACGCCAATGTTGGATCAGGCCAAAGGCCCATCCAGTCCAACACTCTGTGTCACACAGTGGCCAGAAATACCAGTGCCATCAGGAGGTCCAGCAGTGGGGCCAGGACATTAGAACCCCTCCCACTGTTGACCCCCCCCAAGCACCAAGAAGACAGAGCATCACTTGCCCCAGAGCCCCTAGCTATACCTTGTGGCTAATAGCCACTGATGGACCTCTGCTCCATATGCTTATCTAATTCCCTTTTGAAGCCGTCCATGCTTGTAGCACCCACCACTTCCTGTGGCAGTGAATTCCATGTGTTAATCACTCTTTGGGTGAAGAAATACTTCCTTTTATCCGTTCTAACCCGACCGCTCTGCAGTTTCATGGAGTGCCCACGAGTTCTTGTATTGTGAGAAAGGGAGAAAAGTACCTCTTTCTCTACCTGCTCTTTCCCATGCATAATCTTATAAACCTCGATCATGTCACCCCTCAGTCGTCTTTTCTCCAAGCTAAAGAGCCCTAAGCGCTTTAACCTTTCCTCATAGGGAAAGTGTTCCAACCCTTTTATCATTCGAGTTGCCCTTTTCTGCACTTTTTCCAAAGCTATAATATCCTTTTTAAGGTGTGGTGCCCAGAACTGCACACAGTATTCCAAATGAGGTCTCACCATTGATTTATATAGGGGCATTATTATATTGGCTGATCTGTTTTCAATACCCTTCCTAATAATCCCCAGCATAGCATTGGCCTTCTTTATTGCAGTCACACACTGTCTCGACATTTTCAGTGAGTTATCCACTACAACTCCAAGATCTCTCTCTTGCTCAGTCTCTGCCAGTTCAGACCCCATCAATGTGTATTTATATTTAGGATTTTTGGCTCCAATGTGCATCACCTTGCACTTGGCCACATTGAACCCCATTTGCCATGTTGACGCCCACTCGCCCATCCTTGACAGATCCCCTTGGAGTGCCTCACAATCCTCACTGGTTTTCACCACCCTGAACAACTTTGTATCATCCGCAAATTTAGCCACTTCACTGCTTACTCCCATCTCCCACCTTGCTGGAGAATATTGAAATGGCAGCAGAGGAGGGCTTCAAAAGGGAATTAGATCAGCATATGGAGCAGAGGTCCATCAGTGGCTATTAGCCACAAGGTATAGATAGGGGCTCTGGGGCAAGTGGTGCTCTGTCTTCTTGGTGCTTGGGGGGGGGGGTCAACAGTGGGAGGGCTTCTAATGTCCTGGCCCCGCTGGTGGACCTCCTGATGGCACTGGTATTTCTGGCCACTGTGTGATACAGAGTGTTGGACTGGATGGGCCTTTGGCCTGATCCAGCATTGGTGTCTCTTATGTTCTTATGAATGTGTTACCCAAATGGTATAAACTTGCATGGTTTTTAACACATGGAGCATCCCCCTTGTGTGTCAAGTCCACATGTATACACTTATGGCCAAATCTTTATTAAGAGATCACTGTCTAGTGTATACTGGGGTTTCAGCTGGAATATTGCTTTGTTTGAGTAATGCTTCATTGTGGGGATAGAGTGAGTTTCCAAGAAATGATGGAGTAGAAAATAGAACAAAAATGCAAATCGTTATTGGGAAAATTAGCAAGAAGAAACAGTGAGAGGCACACTGAAAATTACACATGCATGCATGCACACACAGTAATACAATAATGAATACAATAAGGCTACCTAGGCATTTGCTAAAGGGTGCAATTAAATGGTGATAAAGAAAACACACAAACCTGATCCATTGGTTGAGATTCAGAAGAATCCAGGGGAAAGCAGGTGAATGACACACAGATGTACTGTGTATTGGGTAATCCCAGGAGATGATCAGGTTGCAGAGTGAATGAAGGAAATGTGGAGCAGAGATTGGGGCCTGCTGGTAGTCTCCTTGGAAGGTCCAGTGCAGTGGGCAGTAGGTAAGGGATCCTGCTAGAAAATTACTTGTGGAATCAGGACCATTTTTGTACACACTGGGGGTTTTGGCCCTTCTGTACCAGGACTGGAACTTGGAGGGAAAGTCTGAATTTGATTGGGCAGTTTGGATTTAAGTGCCAGGTGGGACAATTAGGAGAAGCAGAAATTGTGCTTGCTCTCTTGAAAGATGCATGGGTGTAGAAATGATAGTACACATGACTGGTTTAGAGGACAAAGGACCAAGAATGCCGGATGGCTGTGTCTGGGAAGGTTGATAGTTTTATGACAGAGGCGATTGCCTGGTGGATCCTGCTGTGCATCAGGCTATAATAAACTAAAAGCTTTTTAGAAAAATTGATGTTTTTTTAAACAAAACCATGGAATAGACTGGGAGGAAATAATGGCACTGGAAAAGGGCCCCACCTTCACAAAAGAGGGAGGGAAGAAGTTACAAGCCAGAATGGAAATGACACCAAAATTTTAAAGGAGCTAGCACTTTCTGCACACTAAAGACCCTCCAAGTTCCAAGTGAACTGGAATAAAGGGTTCTTTTGCACAAGCCCCTAAAGAAGGTGCCCCGGCCATCTTACTTGTAAAGGGGGGAAAGGGCCAGGCCAAGCTAGGAGTAAGCCCGAACCAGGCTCTGCACCTGGCTCGGACCACCAAGAGCTGCCTTCTCTGGGACTCTGCCTGGGAAATTTGGAGAATCAAAGAAAAACAAGACACTGCTGCTGCTGATGGTAAGCACCCCAGAACATGAAAAACTACACAGATTTTTTTGGGTGTGTGTGTGTGTGTTTTTGTAATGTCTGAGAATCCTGAATTTGTGTAACCATTCCAGAAAAATCACAGTAACAAACCTGAAACAGCAATTTTTGTGTATATTTTCTGATCAGGAATGTCAGAATGCACATGCCTAATAATAACCTGCACGGAGAACAAGTGCTGTGTGCATGTAACCAAGGCTGTAGTTAGGTTACAGCTAGATAATCCTGTGTTATGGTAACCATCCTGGAGGATTCAAACATGCAATAATAATAACCCATGAGAGGTACATTTTCCACATTCATATAATCCTATAATAATCTGTGTTTGTTCAATTGCTTTTAGCTGCTTATTCATATTAATTTAGAAGAATGTACAAAGCTTTTTAGATAAATAATTGCAGCAAGTGAATCAGGAAGTAATTTAAACTGTTCCCCCCCCCACAACAAGCACATATATATTCTCTGTCTCTCTTTCTCTCTCTCTCTTGCACTCTGACAAATAGATCTTTTAAGTAGTTTTAATAGTATCTCTTTAATATTGCCATCAAAATTCACCAGAGTTCAAGAGCAGAGCAAATTTACATCTGTTAAAATAATGGAATTGACATTGATATTACATCATAGCTATTTTAAATATAATCATTCTTCATAACACCACCTTCCATGTCAAGGCTTGCAAAGAAAGGGCTTGATCCTGCCTCCATCAAAGTCAACAGCAAAGTCCCCCTTTCATTTCAGCGAGAAAGGGATTGAGCACTAAATGTGGGGTGCAGAACTGGCCTCGCATTGACTCTTTGGGCTTGACATTGTTCACTGATGCACTAAGGGATGTTAATTCCCTCTGCTTCAAGTGGATGGATTTCTGTGTTTTGTATTATTTATCCATTGAGTCAAATGATCGCAGCAGTTTCCCTTCTATCCATAAAAATATACAATGCCACATATATTACTCAGATTCTCCTTGGAAGAGAGAGGGATTGCTGTGATTTATCTTCTCAAGATTGGTGGGAAATTCGTGAACCCTTGGATTGGTGACTGTTGGAGCATTTGGGTAGCCAGTGAGCCAATTTCCTATTGGCATTGCCCATTGTCCCTTTGGGCCGTTTTTTTTACAAGGGAGGGACCAGAAAAGCAGCCAGCTGTAACTATCTAGTGCCCCTTGACCCTGTGTGGTCATCAAAGTCAGTATTGTCTACTCAGATCAGCAGCAGCTCTCCAGGGACTCAAACTGAGGCCTTTCACATCACCTCCTACCTGATCCTTTTAACTGGACATGCCAGGGATTGAATTTGGGACTTTCTGCATGCCAAGCAGATGCTCTGCCAAGGAGCCATAGCCCTTCATGACTGCCCTTCTCTTTCTCAATCTCCTTCTGATTTCTTGGTTGCAGTCTCCCTTTGGTTGATGATTGAGTCAAGGAATGGAAAATCTTTAACAATTTTGATTTCTTCATCATCAGCCTTAAAGTCATCTAATTCCTCAGTAGTCCTTACTATTTTCTTCTTGTTGTTCAGCTGTAATCCTGATTTGCCACTTTCTGCTTTAACCTTCATCAGTTGTCATTTCAACTCTTCGCCATTGTATTCTGATTCAAGTCTCACGTTGAAGGGGCTGTGAATACAAAATTAGCCCTTTTAATACTTATTAGTTTATTTAGAACATTTTCCCCAGCTCTCTAGGAACCTGCCTGAGCTGACTTACAAAATAAAAATAATAAAACCAAAACATTAAAAGATATTAATTGAAATCCAGCATTAAAATTCCATCTTAGCATGAAAACACAGACCATAAAAACAGGCCATTGACAGCTTAAAATATGGTTTCCAGACTAAAATAGTGTTAAGAGACCAACTCTGACCCCTCTGGTGGACCTCCTGATGGCACCTGGGTTTTGGCTACTGTGTGACAGGGAGTGTTGGACTGGATGGGCCATTGGCCTGATCCAACATGGCGTCTCTTATGTTCCTTAACTAAAATCTGAGTGAAGATAAATGTTTTGGCCTGGCACCTTAAAGAAAGAAACATAGGTGCCGGGTGAGCCTCAAGGAGAAGGGCTTTCCATAAGTGAGGAACCACTACTGAAAAAGCCCTCTCTGTTTGTTACCTGCCTCACCTGTGAGGGCAGAGACACAGGGAGCATAGCTTGAGAGGCAGAACTTAACAGTGGTCCTTCAAGTACCCATTTAAGGCTTTAAAGGTAAGCATCAATATTTTGAATTGCACACAGAAACACACAGGCAGTCAGTGCAGATCTTTCAGGCTTTCAGTGCAGATGATAAGAAATGATTCTTAAAAGAGATACCCCATCTCCTGCACTTGGGCCTCCTTAATATGGAAAAAGATGCAGGTAACTGGCTCTGATGAGTTCAGATTACCGATTTCCTATATTAAGTTTTTAAATTTCTTTCCATGCTTCCAGCAGAAACACCTGCTCTCATGATTATTTAGGAAACCGTTTATCTTCGATGGTGGTGGGGGGAATCTTTTCAGAGCTAAATGGAATGGAATTATGATCTTTGACTAAGGATATGAGGCACCTTCTCTACTTGTTGGCTGCATCCATGGATTTCTTGTTGGCATTCTTAGGCACGATAATCCAGCTGGCCAGACTTAATATAAATACTAGAATCTGAGCATTCTTCTTCTCTGCAATTTCTGCCTCATGTATTTCAGGCTTCAGCCAGTGTGGTGTAGTGGTTAGAATGTTGCACCAGGGAGATCCAGGTTCAAATTACTCCTGAGCGATGAGGCTCATTGGCTGAGTTTGGGCCACTCTTTCTCCCTCCCAGACTAGATTTGTGAGTATAAAATGACAGAGAGAACCATGTGCACCACCCTGAGCTCCTGAATAGAAAGGAAGGGTAAAAATACAATGGATAGAGTGCATGCCCTAGAGTGCATGCTTTAGATTTGGATTCAGATTTAGCCATGGACAGCACCAGTTTGGCCCTGGCAGACAAAAATCTCATTCGGATTTACGTTGCCAGATTGTTTTGTTAATTCAAGGGTGTAACCCTGTGTACAACACTCTGAATTCCTTGGAGGACACACGTGCTCTATAGAAAAATAAATGAAGTCAATTCCACTGTGCTAGTACTCCATGTGCTACACTGATGTAAAGAAGCCATGCTTTCAACGCAGTATGTATTATAAACTGGACTAGAGGCAGCTCTTACCAAACAGCGATTTCATTTATTCAGCTCAGAACACACAGAACAACAACAACCCAGCAACAAACCCTACTTTTATACAGTAAAGAGCAGACAAAACCACACCTTTTAAAACAGTAATAGCCTATCATAACAAACACTACCTTATTTGCCTTTTCTGCTTCACTCTAGTCTTCCCAGATTGGCCTGTCATCATAGGCAGCCAATCAGAGCAGGTGCTACATAATACTAGCAAGCAATGGTATCTGACATAAGACTCGGGCATTAGCTGCATTCAGTACAAATACCTCTTCATGGTAAAAGCCAATAGCAGTAATTCCCTCCAAAATTATGCCATCTTCTGATTGGCCTGCTTAATTCTAGCAGCCAACCAAAAGAAGATCTCAGGATCCTTGCAGACTATGAAGCTTGGCACGAAGCTCAGCCACAGTAACAATACATAACAATATGTTTTTCTGGTTACATCACTAAGTCTTATTCTGAACACCAACCTACCCGAGTAAGCCAAAGGGCAGTGTGTATGACTTCTCTTTGTGTGTTCAGCCCTCCATTATTATTATTTTTACCATAGCTGTTGATGTCCACTGAAAATCTGCTTTGGAAATCTGGACAAATCTCAAAAGCAGTTTCTGTAGCTGTAATGTTCAATTAGCTGTGGTCAGAAGTGGAAATTGTGAAAACATCCACATGTGTGCTATAGCAGATGGAACTGTACAGAACACCCATACTTGTAGGCAAGACTCAAGTGTGGGGAGGAAACCAGGAACACTTTACTAGAAATTTGGGGGTATGTGGGTCTCAACCTGAGCTATAAACCCAGTATCTGCATGAGGGCCTGGCAAGATTGTTGTGGGGTTGGCACTTCTGCATCAATGTTAAAGAGGGGACTGGAGGCAGGGAGGGGAAGTGCCAAGAAGGAGATGCACAGGGACAGCAGTGTGTGAGTGTTGTCCATGCTTGCCTACAACCTGTTTGCTGCTACTTCCACTGTGGGGGTGCAGTCTCATGTCCCTGCGTTTTAGTTTATGTTACTGCAGAATGGAAATAGATTTTTATTCTGCCATGAGTTGACTGATGACATTGTATGTATGGGGGCATATGGGAGAACACTGTTATAGGAAGCATATGAGGATACTTCAAACAGGTCCCAGAAGGGCTGTAGAAACCTTGAACTGGTGCCTGGAAGGAGTTTTGCACTTGATACAAGTTTATAAACTGAAGGTTAATCTTGACAAGACAGAAGTGCGACTGCTGGGTGGAAAGTCTGACCTGAGATTGAAGGTGTTACCCATTCAGGATGGGGTTGCGCTCCCCTTAAAGGAACAGATCTGTGGTCTCGGATGCAGGCCTGCTGCTGGATAAGCAGGTGATAACTGTGGCCGGGATGGAGTGCCTTTTACCAGCTTCAACTAGTTAGCCAGGTGTGGCCTTTCCTGGGCAGAAAAGATCTGTTGTGCACACCTTGGTTACGTCTAGATTAAATTACTCCAGTGCACTTTGTGTGGGGCTGCCCTTGAAAAGTGTTTGGAAACTTCAATTAGCATGGAATGCTGTGGCCAGAATGTTGACTGGAGTGGGTCACGGGGACCATATCCCTCCAGTTTTGGGCCATCTACAGGAGTTCCCAATCTGTTTTGGGGCACAATTCAAAGTACTGGTGTTGATCTTTAAAACCCTCTAGGGCAAGGGTGGCCAAACTGCAACTCAGGACACAGTCTAATTTAATGTTAATAAAAAGCAAATGTGCATATTTTTCAATAAAAACACATGTGTAATATTTGTTCATGTTTTGCAGCTCTCAAACATCTGACTTTTATTCTGTATGGCTGTTATGTTAAACAAGTTTGGCCACCCCTACTTTAGGGTTTGGGACCAACATACATTAGGAACCTCCCCAACCACTGTGGTCATCTTCTGATGCCCTGCTTTAGATGCATTCACCTCCTGAGATTAGATGAGTGGCAACCCAGGAGAGGGCCTTCTTGGGCATGGCACCCAAACTCTGGAAATCTCTCCCCAGGGAGACTGACTGTCCCCTATTCTTGCCATATTCTGCTAGCCAAAGAAAAATTTATTTTCATTTGGTGTCCTTTCAGTGATCTCTCCTTTCTACCCAGTGTTTTTATCACTGTTCTTATGTTTTTGTATGTATTTTCACTCTGGTTTTAAGTGTTTTAATGATTTTGGTTGTTTTAATGGTTTTTAAGATGTCACTTTACCATGTAGGTTTTTTAATTTGTTAGCTGCCTTGGTGGCCCTTATGAGGGCAGAAAGGCAGGGCATACATTTTGTAAAATAAATAAATCCATGTAAGGTCATCTACACCCACTCTGAATTTCCAGCTTTCATTCAAACAAAAATTAGACTTCTTTTCCTACAAAGAGAAAAAAAAATACACATGTAAGATCATTTTCCATCCCATTCCCTTACAAGGGAAATGGAAGTGGAACTGCAAGATGACTGAGAAGTTGATTCTTCTCTTGAGACATCTTATCCCTCTGGTACTGAGCTCAGTCTCACATGCTCTTGGGGGCCAATCTAGTTGAGTTTTGTGGGACAGAAGTATTACCAGTTCTGCCAATGGGGATTCATCCAATGGTTTGCAGCTTCCATATATGACTGGCCCCTATATGGACTCTAGTACTGTTGCTATGCACTCAGTTTATTGGAGTTATTTCTTTGTAAAATATCTTTTCTCTCCTGGGAGAGCATAGATACCAAACAGTTGGTGGTGGTGATGGGAAGTACTGTCAAGTCATAGCCGACTTATGATGACCCCGTAAGGTTTTCAAGGCAAGAGATAAACAGAGGTGGTTTGCCATTGCCTGCCTCTGCATAGCATCCCTGGACTTCCTTGGTGGTCTCCCATCCAAGTACTAACCAGGACCAACCCTGCTCAGCTTCTGAGATCTGATTTAGATTAGGATAGCCTGGGCGATCCAGCTCAGGACACCAACTAGTTACACCAGAAGGGTCAACTCTAAGATTGTGCAGCCTGTAACCTTAAGCATAACACACATATTTAGGTTTTTGTTGTACCTATTAAATTACAATAGAATGTATATGCTTACCATAAAATTTCTACTTTATGAGCCTGTTATCTTTGATGTATGATTTGGATATCTTTCTGCTTTTCTTGTCCATCCAGCAACACTTTTTATACCCCAAATTATTTGCAGATTGGAAACAGGCATGTAAGCATGCCACATGAAACATTTGAGTACTGTTAATATTTTAATTTACAATTTGTTAAATGTGGGTGAAATATCATGACACAAGAGCAGTGCTGACAGAAAAGGATGCTTGGTAAATAAATAGTTAATCTTCCCCCTCCCCCCAGCAAAGGAATAATTTTAAAAAGCTATTAAACTAAAGAGAATGAGCATAGTTTTCTAGTAATGACTTCTCGTCTTCAAAATGAAATTGGTAAAAATCCCTGATTGCAGATCTATATCCCAAAAGGCCCAGGAGTTTGGGGACTTGCTGGGTGGGGGAGGTAATGATCGCTACTCTAAGTCTCATCTCAGCATGCTTGTATACTTGGGATATTTACAGATGGGGTTGCATGTGAAGTTTTTTTAAAATTTAAAATCTCATCATTTGTGCTACGATGCTTAAAACAACATTCTTTCCTTTTCTTAATTTGTACATTGATATATGTATACACACACATATGCTAAATATAAGTTCAATTTTATTCATAAGCTCACATAATGATTCGGGCTGTGATTGTTAATAAAAATGCATTTCTAACCATCAAATTTGAGTCTATTATTCTAAGTTAATTGCATTTGCCCTAAAGAGACTTGAAACTGGCTGTCAGCCTATTTGTGTCAGTTTCATTTTATTCATCAGTCAATCTTGTCTTTCTCTTTTTTTCGACATCCCATATATTGATCAAATAGATTTGTTAGCATGCCTCTGCCGCTTTGAGGGGAGAAAAGTTTATGTTATCCATCAGACTTATTTGATTACTGTATTAGTTTGCATATTATCTTAATTGATATTTCACTAGCAAATAAATGCCCTTTTTGATGATCCCATATGATTAATATTGAATCTAAATCACCTGGTTCCTTGGATGTGGGGGAGAGCCACAACAAATAAAGTTAGCCAATATCATTGTTTAAAGAACTGGTTAAAGGTTAAGGAATAATGAGTTTACAAGTGGGGGACCTGCAAGATATAAGTGGGGGACCTGCAAGATATATGTGGGGGATCCTATCTCCCCACTACACACTTGCTGGTCAGCCCACCATTTACTGGTCAACCCCCCCCCCCACCGCCAGACCACCTGCAGCAGCATCACCTCCACCTGCCTGGGCCACGCAGTGTTGGCTCCCACTCCACCTTCCTCCTCCTTCTCCCCACCCTCAGTTCTGCTTTCTTCTCTGGCTGACACACTGGCATGAGGGGGGGAGCTCCTGGTCGGTGGGAAAAGGCCAGTTTCTGCTTCTACCATCTGAGCACCAGAAGCACCTACGTAGCTTGTGTTCCTTCAGAATGATCGGCAAGATGTAGCATCATGAGATCTCAGTGTCCCCCCCCAAAAAAATCATTTAATTATTTTTTGTTTGCAAAGAATATAAACTCTTACCTTTAACAAAAAGTCCACAACAGAAAGTTGTATCGGTATTCCACTAACCACCTTTTTATTGTGAAGAGTTCTTCCTAACTGAAAAACCTGTGTACAACATCTTCAGGTACTTGAAGGGCCGTCATATAGAGGATGGACCTGCTGGACCTCCTGATGGCACCTGGTATTTTTGGCCACTGCGTGACAGAGTGTTGGACTGGATGGGCCATTGGCCTGATCCAACATTGGCTTCTCTTATGTTCTTATGGTACGGAGTTGTTTTCTGTTGCCCCAGAAGGTTGGACCAGAACCAACAGGTTGAAATTAAATCAGAAGAGTTTTCAGCTAAACATTAGGAAGAACTTCCTGATAGAGTGGTTCTTCAGTGGAACAGGCTTCCTCGGGAGGTGGCGGGCTCTCCTTCTTTGGAGGTTTTCAGACAGAGGCTAGATGGCCATCTGTCAGCAATGCTGAATCTGTGAACTTAGGCAGATCATGAGAGGGAGGGCAGGAAGGGTTGCCTCAGTGCTTAGTTCTTGTAGCCCTTTCTTACATGCCCAGGGAAATGCTGATCACCACTTTGGGGTCAGGAAGCAATTTTTCTCCAGACCATTTTGCCTGGAGATCCTGGAGGTTTTTGTCATCTTCTGGGCATGGAACAGTGGTCACCGGGGGTGTGGGAGAGAAGTATTTGTGAATTTCTTGCATTGTGCAGGGGGTTGGACTAGATGACCCTGGAGGTACCTTCCAACTCTATGATTCTATGAACATACTTCGACCTAATGAAAGGTGTTGCTTAATTATTGATAAGCATATCATTTTTATTGCATCATTTGTTATTTGTGGCATACTGTTCCAATTGTATTTTAAACGTTAAACTCAGAACATCAATGTAATAAATGCATACGCTCGCAATAAGGCCCAAGTTTACAAATGGTGGTAGAAAATGCCGTCAAGTCACAGCCGACTTATGGCAATCCTGTAGGCTTTCAATGCAAGAAATGAACAGAGGTGGTTTGCCATTGCCTTCCTCTGTGCAGCGACCCTGGACTTCCCTGGTGGCCTCCCATCCAAGTACCAGTCAGGGGTGACCCTGCTTAGCTTCTGAGATCCAATATGATTGGGCTAGTCAGAGCCATCCAGGTCAAGGAATTTCACACAAATGGTCGTGGAAAGTGCCATCAAGTCGCAGCTGACTTATGGCGACCCCATAGGGTTTTCAAGGCAAGAGATGAACAGAAGAAGTTTGCTGTTGCCTGCCTTTGTGTAGCAACCCTGGACTTCCTTAGTGGTCTCCCATCCAAGTACTAGTCAGAGCTGACCCTGCTTACCTTCTGATAGCTGATGAGATCAGGCTAGCTGGGGCCAACCAGGTCAGGGCAATTTCACAAATACATATACAAAAAATATAAAAAGAGACTTATTAACAAACTAACTAGTTTTACTGTAGCAACACACACTATCCATTTATTGCAATACCACCTCCCAGAGTAATGTTTATCTACATTAACTTGCATAGCTATAAGTTTAATAAGAACATGATTTCCCTTACACTTAAGTAATCCTTTATTGTGATTGGGGAGCACTGTCTTGCTTCTATTTTGGGGACAAATGTTAACCTTGCTGCTGAGTGCCTTCGTCTTTACATTGCTTGGTATCAGAGGTGCATAGCTTAATAGTATTGTTTCTGGGATACATAGAACATCAGCTCCTAACCCATCATTATTAGAATGATTTTCCTCCAAAAAAACATACCTGCTCCCTTACATAGCGACCACATATTGTGTTGCTTTTAATTTTGTAATCCACCTTGAATCTCAAGGAGACAGGTGGATGATATAAATGAAATAAAACAAAACAAAGTGGCTGCTATTGAGTTTAAACACCAGGTGACTTCAGATGAGAATGCTAAAACATGTTTGCCTCGACATATATAACCAAGTACACTTGAGAAGGAACTGAGATTGACGGTAGCCTATGATGTACATATTTGCTGCCAAACATGACCCTCTTGTTTAATGTGTATAACAAGGCCACACTGCATATTATTTATTATTGTTGTTGTTATTTAGATTTCTGAATCGCCCAACCCCGTAAGCAGGTTCTGAGTGATTTACAGCATTAAAACAGATAAAATACAATCAACATGATAAAATTATTACAGTGCACTAATAAATAACCAAATCTGAGAATAAAAATATAAAAGAGAATACATTGGCAAGGTTTGACTCAAAAGACAAGTACAGTTGACTACTTTGCATTGTAAAATGTTGACACAGGATGCTGAAATTTGGAAAGTTACACCTGGAAAAAAAGTAGTCCTCAGCAGCTTGCTTTGGAGAAAGTAAAGGTAAAGGTAAAGGTTCCCTTGCTCGAAAGCCAGTCGAATCCGACTCTAGGGTTGCGGTGCTCATCTCCGTTTCAAAGCCGAAGAGCCAGCGCTGTCCGAAGACGTTTCCGTGGTCATGTGGCCGGCATGACTAAACACCAAGGCACACGGAACGCTGTTACCTTCCCACCGAAGTGGTCCCTATTTATCTACTTGCAATTTCTTGCTTTCGAACTGCTAGGTTGGCAGGAATTGGAGAAAGTATCATAGTGCAATTCTAAGTAGGTCTACTTGGATGTAAGGCCCATGGGGCTTACTCCCAGGAAAGTATTCTTAGGATTGTAGCCTGACTCATGCTAACTGGCTATCAATAGGGGAGTTCCTCACTTACCAAAATGGCTTGAGGACTTTCTGAAACATATGGCTAGTAAAAAGGGTATTTCCCTTGAGGCACAGTTGGTTAAAAACTTCATTGTGAGGACAAACAGCAGAAGGCATTTTTGGGTCACGTGCAGGTGACGTATAGAGGTAATACTGCAAAGAGAAAAACAAGGGGCTAAATCACAGTTCTATTGTAGTCAACTATCAAAACTCTAATCCTCTTATCTATACACTATTAGCCACGTGTGGCCCCCATCTGCAGATATCTAAGTCTGTGGATCAGGGCCAGATGGAAGCTAAACAGATTTTTCTGCAAGCTTGGGGGAACACCCTAGGTTTGCAGAAAAATCCCAAAAAATATATTGGGGGGGTTAAATTGCCCCCCAATAAAAAAGCATAGTCTCTGCACGTGTAGACAACACACTTACCATTGGAGCTGAGGGTGGCCACCACCACAGGGAATCACTCTGGGCCCATTCCTTGCCCAGCCATGGTGGCAGAGCACTCCGGGGACTCCTTCGGGCCTGGCTGGTTAGCACTCCAGACCCAACTGCTGCAGTGGAGCACTCCAGGGGCCACACCCAGGCACTGTCGCTATCACCACCAGCCGTAAGGTGGGTGGTGCAGCCTGGAGCAGTTCCCAGTATCCTCCACTGCTGCAGCCAAGCCCAGAGTCTCTCCTGGAGTCCTCCAGGAGGAAGAGAAGCCTGTGGGGCAGCGACTGGGAGCTGCACAGGACTCACTAGCACCACTGTCATCGCTGATGGGGGGGAAGAAGCCTTGACAGGCCTAGTGGCAATAGAGGGAAAAGCTTTAGTGGGCCATTGCTGACTGAGAGGGATAAGAACCCCAAAGGTAGCAGCAGCGATGGTGGATTCACCCCCTGTGAGTATCTCAGGTCCCCACTTTTTATCGTTTATTTTCACAATCTAGCAAATTATTTTCCTATGGTCAGACAAAATTTCACATAAACAATGATCTGTGTGTTCTGTTTTGTGCTTTGATGCTGTATTTTCTAGTTTTCCTGTTGTTATCAGCTCGATCTGCAGCAGATACCAGGTAATATTTACCTCCCTGACATGAAAAACTATAATTGCCCATTTCCACACATTAAGACTCTATTAAAGGATAGTAGTCCCAAGTAGGTATAGATAAGATTGCAGTTATCATAGTTAAGATAGATTGGTTCATATGATCTCTTGCCACACACATCTACAAATAGACATTTTTGCAATATTTGTCTGTTTGTATTTACTCGTGCACCAGTTTTGGAAAGATACTTCAGTTTACTAACAAAGGTCTCTTCCTTTTGGTTAGAAGCATTGTTATGGGGAGTGGAGTTTCTTTTTTCCATAATTCTCTTTTTTCACTATAGCAATTTATTGCTCTTTTTTCTCTCTTTTAAAAAAGGAATTCCTTTTTAAATTCTCTTTGATTTATCTTTGTAGTTTTCTGTTATACCACCTGGTGGTGCTCTATAAGCCCTTTTATGAATTCAACCCTTGCAAGTGTTTTGATGATATACAACAGCACAGGGTGGTGCTCTAGCAAGAGGACAGGGAGATTTGGGAAGACATTGGCCTAATCTGCATCTAGCATTTGCTCCACTCTTTTACCAAACCCACTCTGGAACAGAAATTCCCCTCTGCATTGCAACGCCACTTTCACTTTGATTGATTGTCGGATTTTATGGCAGTGTCCAGACTGCATGCCACTTTCACTTCATTTGATCTCTTGGTTTTATGATAGCCATCTGCATAGATTTATGGCTGTTTTATGGCCATTCTGGGGTGACTCTGCAGTCAGTATGGCCATTGGCCAAGGGCATTTGAAAGTGGTTTTGAGCCACATCTTTTTCTGTTCCAGTGTGGGTTTAGTAAAACAGCGGAGCAAATGCTAGATGCAGATTGGGCCATTGCCTACCTCTAAGCAGGTGTCATTTAGTAGAAAAAGAGGTGCAGGAACTCATTAGCATAACTTATTTGCATATGCCACACCCCCTGACACCACCGGAAGTGTGTCAGAAGGCAACACCCACCGCTCAGGCTCCACTGGACTGTTTTGGATTGCTAGCTATTGGGGGGGGGGGCATGCAGATCTGTCCTCACAGAGAAGGGAAAGCTTGTACCTGAATAAAACTTGGTGTTAAAGGTGCCACTGGAGTGTTTTGGACCAGGGGGGGGGGGCTCTGCAACTTACCTGGCTGCTTCTTGCTCTGACTGAGGGCTGCTGGGAGCAGGGGGTGGGGCTTGTTGCATGTGCCCGCCCCCTGGGCTCTTTACTGCTGGAGCTCCGCTCCTGTGAGCTCCTGCAGGAAATGACCCCTGCCTCTAAGCATCTGCAGAATGAAACTTTGAAATTTTGCACAGCCTCTCTTCCTGCCCCTCCTCTCCTCCCATTTCTCTTTTGATTCAAAACAGACCCCAAGTTCCTAAAAGGACGAAAAGAAATGGATTGTAAAGTTTCAGGGAGAAAAATGGGTAAAGAGGAATTAAGAGAATTTCTCTTAACATTATTGGTTTGGTCTAGCCACTCCTGTAGCAGTAGTCCCATGGCAAATGTAGCTCTTCTCCAAGTCCAATCTAATGGAGCTGGAGAGCATTTGAATGTTTGGCAATGAATTTTTCAAAAACCAAAGACAACACCATGGAGTTTTCCCTTCTTCATGGCTTTGGTATTCATTTATGGAAATCCTGTCATAACATTTCAGATAAACCCCCAGTAGTTTCATGCATGATTTCATAAAACTCACTTTTCTGTCAACAAAAAACAAACAAACCACCAAACAACACCACATTGATGTGCATGTATATGTGTGCATGTGCACCTGTCATGTTTAATTTAGAGACCAAGTGTTGTATGAAGACTCTCTTGCTTGGACTAACTAGTATCAATTCTAAATAAGAACAGATGCAGAGAAACAGTACATCCCTCAGTCTTTCACAACAACAAAGGAAAGGAGGGAGACAATTGCTACATGAAAGGCATTTCAAAGACCTCCCACAAAAGAGCTGGCAAAAAAAATCCCTGGTAAAGCAGCATGAGAAGGAAATTGTCACACCCCACAGTCCTCAACAGACTTTAGCAAAGCATTCACATGAAGCAAAGATTACTTCTCTCTGTGGAAAACAAAAGGCACATATGAAACAATTCCAACATAGCTGCACGTAAAATTAGGAGGCATGAGAAAAAGATCCTTTTACTTTGTAATGTGGAAATGCCATGTTTTTCAGCAAAAGTGGCAACAAGAAACTTGTCACAGGATCTTGTCAAAACTATTCCTGAACTTTTCTAACTCTTTCAAAACTGGTATTACTATGATTTCCATCCCCAGACACATCAAAATTACCTTTTCTATATAAAGCACAAGGGAAGAGTATCCGGCAATGCCATTTTGTTTCCCTTAATTCATCTTTCCACAGGCTGGCACCACAGAGGAAGAATTTTGGGAGTGGGGACAAGCCCTTCGGCATCACATCAATGCGTAAAGTCACGTTTGGACCAAAACCAGAAGTTCAACCATATAGTTTGGGGTGACTCCAGGCCCGGTTCCCTGCACAGCACCGACATCACTCCTGGCCTGGCATCAGAAGTTTCACCACCACCACCCATTTTCCCCTGTCACCCTCACATAAGCCCAGACTAGAAAGTTTCCTGCTATAGCAGAAGACCTGCCCCCTGCCAATTTCACAGTCACCTGGCTAGGCAAATTTCCATTACCAATGCTCATAGGAACTTCTGAAATAGGATATTCTGATAAATGTAGTGCTGAGGCGCTGTTCAGCTATAATGCAAAATCATGACATTTTAACCATTGTTCATCTGTGAAATTGGGATTTAGTTTACAGATGATCACTTGGATCCTAATTTGCCTCAACAAATGACATCTCTGTAACTGGAGAGCACATGAGCACATTGCTCAGTAACAGATATTAAGACAGGAATTTATTCATGTATCACACAAAAAACCATAGGTAAGTCTGTGATTAATAAAATAAACCGTGGTTTCAGATCCGGGTTGATCCTAAAATAGCTGTAGTTAATGAATTGGCCCTCATTCAGACCATCACAACCATAGTTTGTTTAATTAAATCATGATTTCACACCATGTCTGGACTGAGTCATAATGTGCAATATATTTCATAGACAACTGTATATGTCATGCCTCAGGTCAAGTTTAAAGTTTTTCACACAACGTTATTCAATATTCCCTCCCACCCTGTTAAATGGAAATAACTTAATACATACAACAGGCACAGTAGGTTTTATTTAGCATCTCTAATGCTTGGAAGTAGGAGGGAAAAGTATGCTGACAAGGAGAAATATATCAGATGGTAAACTGGAAGAAGAAAAGAAACAGAAAAGACACCTCTGAGCTTGCAAGAGAATGGCAACACAGAGTTTTGTTTTAGGGTATTTAACTCCTGAAATCCATGTAATAACTGGATGCTCCAAGTAGTAGATGGAAAATGAAAATGGAATTAACAGGGGTGGCACAGTCCACATGAATGAATGAATGAATGCCATGTGAAAGCAACTGCAATACTGTGCTTGGTGCTTCTATGAACAAACATCCTCCCCGCCAATATACTCTGCTCTGTTCTGTGGGTTGCTGTTGGATGAAAGGGAGTTCTGACCTCAGGCCTGCCGGCTGGAAAGTAACATCCTTCCCAGATTGTTTAATTTTTTTTCCTGGGTTGGAAATTGCATCAGGGAGGCAGGGAGAGAGGAAGGGAGGCAAGAGGTGACTTTAATATATCTATATATATATATTAAATATATCTATATATCTATATCTATATATCTATATATCTATATATCTATATCTATATCTATCTATCTATATCTATCTATATCTATATCTATATCTATCTATACTACTCTAACTGGCAAGATGCGAGGGGTAATAAAGGGGTAAGAACAAGTGGTTACACATGTTAATAATATGTTGTATTATCCTAGTTAGCATATTTGTAAGGATTCTTCCTTAGTTCCTGGGTTAGACAACAACAGATCCACTTTACACAATCAGTGTAATCACAAACACTTAGAAAATCTAGTTTGTGCCAGTTGTGAGCCTATGCATTTGCCATCATGTGAAAGACTTACATTTAGACAGGGCTCTAGTCGGGGGGGAGCTCTCAGGTACGGAGCTCCGGAAGAGAACCTCTAGGGGGCGGGGCGGTCACGTGGTGAAGCCCTGCCCCCTTCTTTACCCCGCCCTCTGCTTCGATCCTCATTCCGTTTGGGAATGAGGATGAAGCAGGAGGGTAAGTAGCCGGGCCTTCTGACACACTTCCGGTGATGTCAGGGGGTGTGGCCTTCTGTCACTTCCGGTGATGTCAGGGGGCGTGGCATATGCAAATAAGTTATGCTAATGAGTTATGCTAATGAGCTCCGGCAGCTCTTTTTCTACAACAAGACCCCTGCATTTAGACACACCACCGCAAATGTCACATTTAATTTTTGTACCGTATCCATGGATGAACATGTCCATGGGTAGACATGCAGCTACTATATATGCTTATATGCACTGATTTCTTTGAACATGGACAGTGATTCTTTTATTAGCTTCCTTTCTTCCATATGGAGCTCAAGGCAGCTTACAAAACAGATAAAACACATAAAATAAAATACATAAAATCCATTAAAATCACAGTTTAGGGCTGCTGGTAAATGAGTCAAATGTGGCCCTAAATAAATCCCTCAACTGCCTCCTAAAGATCAAAAGTGAGGGGGCCAGGTGCTTGTTCCATAATCATGGGGCTGCCACTAAGAAGGCCCTCCCTTCATTACCCACCAAACAAGCTTATTTGACTGATGGGACAGTCAGGAGCAATGTTCCCTCTAAGCTGTGGAGCCTTATGAGCAAAAATTCTACATTGTGAGCTACTGGCATTAAAGTTGTGAGCAAACTATTTGGCTACTGCATAAATTAGTTTGCTCTGGAGTCATCTTTCCTGAGCTGAGACAAAAATCAGCGAGCTGGAGGCTAAAAAACTGTGAGCCAGCTCACACTAACTCAGCTTAGAGGGAACACTGGTCAGGAGGGCCTCTCACTGTGACCATGATTCCTGAGGAGCACCATATGGGAGAAGACAGTCCTTCAGATACCCAAGTCCCAAGTCATGTATGGATTTAAAGGTCAAAACCAACACCTTGAATTGGGCTCGGGAGAAGATTGGTAGTTGTATAATTGCTGCAGTATTGGGACACAAGCTCCCAATACCTTTGCCCTGACCAACAGTCAATCCTCAGTGCTTCTGAACATTCTTCAAGGGTAACCCCAAGTACAGTGCATTGCAATATCCAATCTAGATGTAACTAGGGCAAGGATCACTGAGGCTAGTTCTGACTGATTCAGGAATGGATGTAGCTGCTATACCAGCCAAAGCTGGGGAAAAGTACTCTGAACCATTGCAGCCAACTGGTTTTCTAAGGTAACTGATGTGTTGAGGAGCACTCCCAAGCTGAGAACCTGGCTTTTCAAGGGGAGTAGAACCCCATCCAAGTCAGGAGAGATCTGAAGTCTCTGGTCTGCCTTTGTACTAACCCAGAGAACCTCTGTCTTTTCAGGATTAATTTTCAGCTTGTTCACCATCATCCAGCCCATTACTGACTCCACCATTTGGTTCAGAACGTCAACAGCTTTTTTGGAATTAGGTGGGAATCATCCTCATATTGGTGCCACTGCACCCGAAACTCCTGATGTCCTCTCCCAGTAGGCTTTACATTGATATTAATTAGCCTGGGAGATAAGACTGAACCCTGAGGAACCCCACAGGCCGATGGCCATGGGGCAGAGCTGGAATCCCTGAGCACCATATCCTGCCTTTCTGCCCCGCACAAGGTGGCTAACAAATTAAAAAATACACAATAAAAATAACATTTTAAAACCATTTAAAACCACCACCTCACCACAAACACATGCACATCATTAAAATAAACACAGAATCACAATACACACAAACACATAAAAACAATTAAAACTTTGCACTGGAAGGACGGATTGCTGAGGGAATGCTAAACAGAACAAAAAGATAGGTGGCAACAAAGGGGGACAGACAAATCTCCCCAGGGAGAGAGTTCCAGAGTTTTGGTGCCATGGCCAAGAAGGACCTCTCAAGGGTTGCCACCAGTGTTCCGTCTAAGCTGAGTTAGTGTGAGCTAGCTCACAGTTTTTAAGTCTCCGGCTCACACATTTTTCTCTTAGCTCTGGAAGGATATCTCTAGAGCAAACTAATTTATGCAGTAGCCAAATTACTGCTCATAGCTTTAATGCCAGTAGCTCACAAAGTGGAATTTTTGCTCATAAGACTCTACAGCTTAGAGGGAACATTGGTTGCCACCTACCTCATCTCCAAAGGTGAAGATAGTGTTGTGTATTGTGAGCTTCGAGCGAATACCCCATTGTTTGAGAGTCTCCTTGCAGCTACATTCAGATTGGCTGCCCTTGTTGAGCTGGCCAATCAGGTAACATCCGCTTAAATGATGCCATGCAAATAAGGGTTCCAAACGCCTATTTTCCTATTTTCCTATTGGTGTATTTGTATTTTGTGGGTGTGTTTGGGGGCTTGGTTTGTGTATATAGTTGCAGCTTACATGCGCATGTTGTACTTACTTTACTGCATAACGAGCTATGCTGAAATCATGATAGCCTCTTGAACCCATTACGTAACAGGTACCCAAAGCAGAGCCTCCATAGATGGCCACAGTGATTGGGTAGGTTCATAAGGGAGTAGGCAGTCATTCAGATATGGTGGTTGCAAACCATATAGGGCTTTGAAAGTCAATGCCAATACCTTGAATTGTGGCCAGAAGCAAACCGGTAACTAGTGTAGATGGGCCAAGACTGGAATGATATTAGTCCTTACAACCCACTCCAGTCCACCCCAGCTGCAGCATTCTGTACCAACTGAAATTTCTGAATACTTTTCCAGGACAGCCCCATGTACAGAACATTGCAGTAATCTAATCCCCCCCTCTTCTTTTTGTAATTTTATTTGTGTGTACATGTGTGAGTGTCGTACATCTGGAAGTCATGGTGACTTCTGGTGACTGACCCCTTCGGGTGGCCTGGAGGATATTCAGAGAGGTGGCTGAGTAAAACCTGCCCCGTCCTCCCGACTGGTATTTCAAGGAGGTCTCCCATCCAAGTACGGTACTTGCCAGAGTCGACCCCTCTTAGCTTTCAAGATCTGATGGGATCAGACTTGCCTGGGCTATCCAGGCCAGGGCACAGTAATCTAATCTTGATGTAACCAGGGCATGCACCTCAGTGGCCATTTCTTCTCTGCCCTGGAAAGGCTGCTGTTGGCTAACGAGTCAAAGCTGGTAAAAGGCACTCTTGGCCACAGTTGCTACCTGCTTATCCAGCAATAGGACTGGGTCTAAGAGCACCTTATTCTAAAGACCTGTTCCTTCAAGAGGAGTGCAACCCCATCCAGCATGAGTGACCCTCCAGTAGTACTTCCATCTTGTTAGGATTAAGGTTCAGTCTATTACCCCACATCCATTCCAAAACCGCATCCAGGCACCTATCCTAGTTCAGGTGGAATAATGAGAGAAGGGGGGAAGGTGTCCAACATATCCAGTGTGGTTGGCTAGAAGGTATCCTACCCATCCATGATTTTCCTGGGGAAGAGAAGGACTTTACTAAATGCTGATTCCTCCGCCCTCTGGAAAGTTTGATCCTGTTTGTCACTGGACCCCAAGGAATACCGTAGGGGACAAAGTGGGGATTTGAATTGTAGTGGACCGCTGAGTGGCTTGAAACTTACACTCAGATTAGAACCTTAATCACTAACAAGTATGACAGAGGCCAAGTGACTAAGTCATGCTACTTTGTGACCCAGTATTTTCACACAATATTTATTCTACCAAGCTACACCTTTATTCTGGGCTCCCAGCTGTGCCTTTGGTGAGGCAGGGCATAGCAGACCAACCCTGACATTCACTGAAAGAAGCCAAATGTACAGAAACAGAAACGGAAGTAACTCAGGCTATATTTTTGGAATGTTCTTCCTCCCACCCCGGTACACACACACACACACACACCTCTTTTGTTCTGTCAGTCTGAACAGAAGTGCTCATGTGATGTAATTTAGAACGGAGCTTGCTTTCATTTTTTTTTTTTTACGAAAAGCTTTCACTCAGGAAAAGCTTTGGGAGCTCTGGGGGTATAGCTTAGCTCAAAGAAAGAGAGAGAATGCAAGTTTGCATTGACAGCTTGATCCCAGAGAGAGGTGGCTGGCTGCTTGTCTAACAGGTCCTCTGGGTCTTGATGAGGCAGAGACAGAGGAACGAGTCATATTAAGTGAGCGTGTGTTGCCAATGTTAAAGGAACAATTACCATTATTCTGCATAGTTCACTGTTTGCTGCTGCTATTCCCTTCAATAAAACCTCTTTTCACTTGCCAATTGGAGCTTGTCATGTAACAATATTTCTCATGCACAATACACAGAGTAAAATGCCCTTGTGTTTCTAATACATTTGGAGTCGTGAACAATAGTCATATCCTGACAGGAAAAAAGGCTGGCTTTGAATATGGAGCAGATGCTAAAAGAGGGAGAGAGAGGATCCCTCCTCAAGTGAGAAAAAAAGTAGAGTTTGGCCTACTTTTGATTCAAGTGGAGGCACCTCATCTGCATGACTTTTACAGGGCCAGAGGCTTCACATAAAAACACCTCCACTGGATAGTTTGCCAGCCTCCAGGTGTGGCCTGAAGATCTCCTGGAGATCTCTCTTACCAATCCATTTACTTGTAACAGGCTTTTGCTGGAGTAAAGATACATGGGAATGGTGGTTCCTTTGTGAGTATATTTAGGCATAGACCTTCTACGCTTGATGATCAACCAATGGAATTTGACCTGAAGAAGATCTGCGTCAAAATGGGCAGAAATCCACCTGCTCATAGTGTGTGACCTTCTGAATATTCTTCTCTTCAATGTCTTATTATGTTTTAATTCCTTTGGACTGAGTTTGATATTTACTTTGTATCTTGAATGTGTTGAGTTGACCTTACCCAGTCATTGTGTACTGCTGCTGTGGAGAATTTATGCCTTACAACTCTGGATTGGAAAATTCCTATAGATTTAGGAATAGAGCCTGGGGAGGGCAGGGTTTGGGAAGGGAGGGAAATCAGCAGGGTATAATGTCATAGAGTCCATCCTCCAAAGCTGCCATTTTCTCCAAGGGTATGTACAAAGACAAATATGGTCACAGTCCATAGACATGAAAAGATAGAGCCACAGGAACTGTGTAAAGTGTGCTCAATGTTTCTTTAAAGGTTTTATTTTTATTTATTTACATTGGATTTATATACTGCCCATGACCCCTAATGGGTCTCAGAGCAGTTTACACTGTACTACCATTATTTATAGTAGTTAATTAGCCTACCTAGGGCCACATATTTCACAGGGGAGGGGACTGCCTACCGACACCCTTTTTAGCGGCGCGTTCTATCTTCTTCTCCCGGCGGGCTGCGGGTATTATTCTGGCATCTTCAGGGTAACCGGCGACCACCTCCGGAAGGCTCAATGTTTTTCCTTCACTGCGTGTGACTGCTTCCGGCTGCAGCTTTCCGGCTTACGTCCCTCAGGCTCCTGCCGTGCTACGCCGTCTCACGCCCACATCGCCGTGGCTCCGATTCCATCCGCCTCCGTCCGGTCTGGTCGCCGCCTCTTTAGATCGCCAGGAACTCCACCGCCATTGTTGTTGCTGCCGCCGCCGTCTCCGCCGCCACCGCGAACCCTCCTGGCACGGAACCAGGAGGTGGATGCCCCCTGCCACCTAGGGCAGGTACCCATTTATCTACTTGTTTTTACTTTTGAACCGCTGGGTTGGCGGGAATAATGCAATAGATAGCAATAATGTTATAAATATGAAAATTACAAAAGTGATACTAATACATTCAAATTGTAAACCCAGTTACATAAGATAGAAGATAACAACGACGGCGGGACGGTGGTCTCCGGAATGTGATGCCGTTTCAACAAGCGTCTTCTTCTGACCAAGAATCTATAAGTAGATGATGTGTGGAAAATTGCACTTCAATAGAAAAGCTACCGGATTCACATGGAGTTCAATAACAGTTTCACCTATTTCATTGCACAAGTAATGGAGAAAATTTCTCTCAGACGAAATAAATTCCCCTTCAACTAGTTTTCCAATTGCCCCACTGACATGTTCTTTTTCTGCCAATTAGGCTTCTACCAGAAAGAGAACATAACAGTGGGGCGACTGGAAAACTACTTGAAGGAGGATTGTTGAAACTTTATTTCATTTCACAGCTAAAGAGTACCAACTATCTGGAGAAGCAGAATGCAAACACGGAAGTGAAGCCAGCCGTGTATAGCTGTTACTCCTGCAAGACGTAGAACCTTTGTTCTCCTGAAGGTTTTTATACAAAGGATTTGTGGACTTCATTTAGAATTTTCCCTTTGTATCAAGTACTTATTGATCGTAGCTCTTTAAGAATATATAAGGGTTTGTTGAACTTTAACAAAGATTTAAAACTGTTTGAATTGTTTTGTACAATATAATCTTTCTGCTTTTGTTCGTAATTCATTCACGGATTGTCTTTATACTGATACAGTCTCCTCCTGTGAGCTCTCATTTTGATATTCCACCTGGAGGCTGGCAACCCTAATTCAGAGGCCTGTTGCCTGAAAACATGTAGATTCACCAGCCATCATGGCTATTGGTGGTCAGACAATGATGGACATATGAATTGTCTAATCCTCGTTGGAAGCCATCTAAATGAGCAGCAATCCCTTGGCAATGTTTTTTATGAGCTGCGTGAAGAAACATTTACGAAAATCCAGTTTCATTGAGGGCTCCTCCTCCACTACTGACTTTTTGGGAGGGGGAGGAAAAGTTCTATCTACTTTCTCACTTTCCACAATAAGCAGTTTATCTTTGACAAAAGTCCTCAGCAGTGTTAGCTTAGAGCTTGGTTTTTGCTGCAAAGGACGCCAGTCTGGTTCTAGGGGAAAAAGCCCACAGGAAAAAAAACCCCACAGTCATAAATGCCCACATGGAAATAAGCGCACATGGAAAAAAGCTCATACACATAAAAGTCCACATAGAAAGAAGCCCACACAGAAAGAAGCCCACATGGAAAAATACCATGTAAAGCGCCATAGATCTTTGTAATGGTGGATAACTATTCATCTCCACTTTTGAGAATGAATAGGTATCCTATATATATAATTGTCTTACATGTTGGCCATTTCCAGCTCTCCCATTGGCTGTGCTATGCACTCCATCCACCATTGGCCCATCAGTTACTACTCAAGAGTACTCATGTACCATTGGCTGGGTGCTGGATCTGCTTCTCTCCCCCACCCACTTCCAGCCCGGACACTCTTCCCTCACAGAATTAACTATCAAAACAGCTGTCTCTCCTGACAAAGACACTTCTCCTGCTTGGCACCTCTGGGACTAACTTTTCCCTCAGTGGCTGTTGCTAGGCAACCAAGCTTGGTTCTGTCAGTAAAAAGACAAAGGAAGGAAACCCTTTCCAGGCCTTTGTGAGGAACTCATTGGGGCCAGTCTTGACTAGGGTTGCCAGCTCCAGGATGGGAAATTCCTGGATATTCTAAGGAAGCCAGTCTAAGGAATCCAGAGTTTGGGGAGGGGAGAGGGGAGGGGAGAGGCCTCACCTGAATAGAATTCCATAGAGCCCACCCTCCAAAGCAGTTATTTTCTCCGGAGGGGGGGGAGAGATCTGTTGTTTAGAGTTCAGTTATGATACCCAGCAATCTTCAGGCTCCACCTTGGCCTTTAGAGAACAGGTCTACCCACCCCAGTCTACTACAATGGTAGACCTATCCTCCAGAGAACAGGTCTACCCAACCACTGCTACTATACTGGTAGACCTGTCCTCCAGAGAACTGGTCTACTCACCACTTTCCACTATATTAGTAGAATGGGCCTCTGGAGAACAGATCTACCCACCCCAGTCCACTATATTGGTAGATCTGGCCTTGGACCGTTGTCTTGCACTGAGCCTTAGAAAACATACCACCACATGGGGGGGGGGACTCTTGCAGTATACTTTATGAGCTACTGGCATTAAAGTTGTGAGCAAGCGATTTGGCAACTGCATAAATTAGTTTGCCCTGAGCCATCCTTCCTGAGCTAAGACAAAAATGTGTGCACCGGAGGCTAAAAAACTGTGAGCTTGCTCACACTAACTCAGCTTAGAGGGAACACTGATCTGGGGCTCGGGGGAGGGGCTGGTGTTTTAGGTAGAGGCACCAAATTTGGAGCATAGATGCTGGTGCCTCTCCTCAAAAATTCCCCCAAAGTTCCAAAAAGACTGGACCAGTGGTCCAATTCTATGGGCCTCATAAAAAGGTGCCCCCATCCTCCATTGTTTACAATGGAGGGGGGGAAAACTTTGTGTGCAGAAGCAGAAACCCCTGAGCTGGCATCTAAAATTTTGTGCACCAGTGCCTCCTAGCACAATTTAGGGGAAACTATGCCTGTCACTCTCCCTTAGTCTAACCTGCCTCCTAGAGCTGTTGTGAGGACAAAATGAAGGTGAGAAGAGCACTATGCAGTTCTGAGCTCTTTGGAGAAACGGTGGGATAAAAAGTGCACCAGCTGAACTATCCAGTGGAACACGTACACCACTTATATTTGGTGGCTCACTATGTCCATGATAAATACGTTCCTCCCTGCTTACTTAAGACTGCAGGGGTGGGGTATCTGAAACACCTGGAAGGTATCAATACCTGACTATTATCTAATTCCCTTTTGAAGCATGGACGGCTTCAAAAGGGAATTAGATAAGCATATGGAGCAGAGGTCCATCAGTGGCTATTACCACAAGGTATAGATAGGGACTCTGGGGCAAGTGATGCTCTGTCATCGTGGTGCTTGGGGGGGGCAACAGTGGGAGGGCTTCTAATGTCCTGGCCCCACTGGTGGACCTCCTGATGGCACTGGTATTTCTGGCCACTGTGTGATACAGAGTGTTGGACTGGATGGGCCTTTGGCCTGATCCAACATTGGCATCTCTTATGTTCTTATGTTTTTATGTTGGCCTTAGTGCTTTAGGTACTGCCCAGGATTTTTATTTATTTATAAAATTTCCAACAGCCCAAAAGCTGTTGTGTCAGCTCACACCATAGAGTAATATAAAAATACAGCAAGGCAAAAGGTCCCTCTGCATGGGGATACTTATTTCCACAAATCTAGGGCACATGGAGGGTAAAGAGGTTTTTCTGCACACTTAGGGTACTCTTCAGGGTTGCAGAAAAATGCAAAAAAAATTTAAAAATACATGGGAAGGGTTAAATTGCCCCCAAATAAAAAAAAAATAGTTGTCTGCGCTTGTGCAGTCCGGACTCGTGGTCCTCTGTGCCGGACTTGGAGCCTTCCTCAGTGGCTGGCCTCCCCGGGGCAGGGGCCGCCTTCACAGGGTCCTTCCCAGGCAAGCAGCCTCCCCGCGGCCAGCAAGACATCCCTGGGGCAATGGGACAGGGGACACCGACACCACCAGGTCCTTCCCAGGCAGCCGGCCTACCCACAGCCAGCAAGACAGCCCTGGAGTCGCAGGGCAGGGGATGCCACCACTGGATCCCTCCTCGTTGAGCAGCCTCCCCACTGCCTCCCCACTGCCAGAAAAATGAGGAAGCTGCAGAAAGGGAGGCAGAAGAGGGGGAGATTGTCAGGGGGGAGAGAAATAGGGGAGAGAATGAGGGGCAGACTGAGAAGGGGTGGGAGAAGGAGGACATTGTGTGAGAATGGCTGGGGTAAGAGAGGGGTGAGACATACAAGGGATGAGAGGAGAAAGGGGGTAAGAAAGGATTCCGAGAGAAGGAGGTAGGGAGGAAAGCTAACATAGAAGGGGTGAGAGGAGAAGGGGAGGTGAGGGAAGAGTGGGGGCAGAAAGACAGGAGGGAACTTTGTCAGAGAAGGGGGGGAGGGTAGCAAAGGGGGGGAAAATGCCCCTTCCCTGCAAGTTTCTTGCGGGTCTCCCCTTATCATATCTGGTTGCCATGTCAGCAATGTTCTAGGGAAATCACTAGTTCTTCTAGCCACTAATCTCTACGGCCTTTAGTATGGTGGCTCCCATGGTAGTCGTCCATGAGCAAGCAGCTTAGTTCCATTACAGAGACACACGCAGCAGCAAATCCTCCTCCTCCTTTTCCAAATCTACGCTTTTAAAAAATTCAGATATTTTCTCCTGACTGCTAAGCTTTATTTTTTTTTCATATAAAGGTAATTTTAAAGAAGAAAAGGAATATAAACAATATATAGTGACTCTTGACACTCCATTGCTTTCTTAAATGAGAATAATAAAAATTTGCAAATGAACAAAAGAGTGGGAGGAAGCTATCTGATTTACAATGTTTTTAAGATAAAGAACACTATAAAAAAAGATCAATGTGAATAATAAAGCATTGTTAACTGAGTCATGACATTTCTATTCTCAAGGAAAATTTGAAGAGTAGAAGTCTGCAAATGAGCACCTTGTGCCATTCTCAAAGTGGGAGGAAGACATATCATTATAATTTTTGAAGTAATGAGAGTTTTATTTAAATTGTAGGGGGTGAAATTATTGAAAAACATATCGACATATCAATATTACATAAATTGCTTTAATTTTATTAAACTGGATGTGGGAGACAGAACCTTTTTCTTTCACTTCCCTTTCCTGCCATCCTTCTCTCCCACTTTTTTGTTTTGCACAAAATCTGGCTACAAGATGTCTTCCAGAGAAAGATATTTCTTTATTAAAGGGGGGGGGGGGGTTGCTTGAAGAAGATGAGGCAAAATCACTCCAAATGTCAACCCTACCATATATTTATCCCAATAATTCCAGTAGCTGAGACCTCTCAAAGACACCTATCTTCAAAATAGTTTTAACCTCCTGTGTCTTGACTGCCTTACATTTTTATGCCACATTTAATTCATGCAAAATTAGCATATCTTTTAGAAACACATACAAAATGAAAGTGATTCCCCTTCACCAAGTGAACATGGCATACATTGTATTCAAGACACATTTTCAGTGTTTTCTTTAAGTTATGGGAAAGGAATTAATTTTTATATTAATAGAAAATGATCATTTCCATTCATATGTCTTGTTTTACATCAGCCCCTCGTCGTAATCAGGGCCGGCTCACTCACTAGGCGAACTAGGCGATCACCTAGAGCAGGACGGCCCTTGGGGCGCCAAACTGCACCCAGCCCCCGTACTCTGGGAGTTTCTTGATTATTTGTATTTTTCATTCTTCCTAAAATGCATTTATTTTTGACAATTGGTGGGTGCACGGGGCCCCAGAAGGGATCCTCACCTAGGGTGAAAAATAAGCTGGAGCCGGCCCTGTTCGTAATGTTCTACTCCCCTCCTGCCAGGTATTTCACCAAGCCCATGGATGTTCACTTCTATGCAACTAGTGAAGTGAGCTCTGGTTTATGAACACTCACACAGAAATCATTTTTCTAGTCTTGAATGTGCTACCTAACTCCTCCATGAGTTTATTACAAGAGACTAACACGGTTGGCCCTCTGGAATCCAAGTCCCCAAAAGCAAGCAAATGCAATTTAGCCAGCGAATACAATCAGCTTGGTGGTCAGTGAATATTATAAGGAGGGTTATGCATACAAATGGCCAATGTATAAAGCTAGTGCCGGGCACTTAGCATTTCTCATATATAGCACACAAAGGAAATGCACTAAAATTCTGGATAAGATGATGCATTTGAATGTGCTAGTGTCCCAGGCTTTTTGTGAGCCACTTTCTCCTTTACTTAAATCACTACCTAGACCTTTTGTCAGTGTTGACTGTAGAACTTTCACAGCCTCCGGTATTGTGATGCTGTCCATATGTACATACAAAGCTGCTTTCTGCCATTGGTCTGCCCACACACTCTCTCCCTACTGCACTTAGAACATGAAGATGAAGCTTGAACCCACTTCAGTTAGTTGTCATATCCAAATATGGGTGCCTTAGCTAAAATTAGTTCCCCAGAAACCAGGATTCTTAACCATAATTTAATCCTGGTTACTGGGATAGAAATCAGCTTCAGTTAGTAAACTGTCACGACGACTCTTCGGTAGTGGCTAAATACTTCCACCATCCATCTTGGCATGCCATGCAAGAGCAGGTGGGTTCATGACATCTGAACTGTGCTAAAAGTGACCTGTCTTAGGAAACAGAGATGAGAACTGCTGTACAGCAAGAAGCTAGAGGTGACACATTTAATCTATATACTATTAGTGATACGTGGCCCCCATCTGCAGTTATTTAAATCCACGGAATGGGGCTACTTGAATGCTAAACAGATTTTTCAGGAAACTTGGGGGATGCCCCAGGTTTGAAGAAAAATCAGAAAATTAAAAGAAAAAGATACAAGGATGGTAAATCCCCCCCCCCCCCAAGTAGAGTAGTGTTTTCTGTGCAAGCCCAGTGGCGGCGGCTGCACAGTCAGGGAGCTACACTGGGCCTGGTGGTGGTGGCCACGCAGCTCAGAAGCTGTGCTGGGCATGCTGCTGCCACTGGCACACCCCAGGAGTTGTGATAGGACAACTGGTGGCAGAGACACAGGCCCAGGAGTCAGCTAGGTGTGGGCCGGACAAAAAAGTGGGGGAGTATTGTGGGCCTACATTTGTCTTATATTCCCCCACAAGTATCATAGGTCTATGTTTGTCTTGTATTCTAAAAGCCAAATTGCCAAGTGTTTGGATACTTAAAACTGGTGGGTGGGGCTATGAATGAGTAAGACAGATCTTTCTACAAACCTGAAAAGGGCCCCAGTTTGGCAGAAAAATGTAAAATCTAAAAAAAACACAACACTAGGGAGTTTTTAAAAACTGAAAATGATAAAAGGAGTGTCTGTAGCTTTAAAAAAATGGATTCCCTCACTGGTTGGTGCTAGACATCCACAGTATTCCCAGGCTGGGTTCTGTCAGTAAAAGGCAGGGTGGAGGGCCCTTTTCAGGCCTATTTTGGTCTTTGAGGGAGGACACCTTGGGCCCAGGCCTGCCTAGGGTTGCCATCCCCAGGTTGGGAAATTCCTGGAGATTTTGTGGGGACGTCTCAGGAGGGCGGAATTTGGGGAGGAGAGAGGCCTCAGTATGGTATAGTCATCCCACAGAGTCCACCCTCCAAATCAGCCATTTTCTCCAGAGGGACATATCTGTAGTCTGGAGTTCAGTTGTAATTCTGGGGGATCTTCAGGCCCCACTAGGAGGCTGGAAATCCTAGGGCTGGCAGCTAGGGTTGCCATAGTTTTCCCTCGGATGACCGTGGCCCCGCCTCCAGCGTGCCCGACGTGGTCGTGTCACTTCCGGGTCACATGGACGTCGGGGTGGGGCTCCTCCCGGGGCCCGATCCGGCGGCGGCGGGGAACGGGCCTCTGGGGAGGGAGTTTCCCCGCCCCCCGGGGGGACTTGGCAAGCCTACTGGCAGCACCTTGTGGGTGACTTGACACCACCTGACTTGGATGGCTCAGCTAGGCCTAGCTGCTTTCTACTGTTCAACAGCAGCCACCCAATGAAAGACAATAGGGTTGCCAGCCTCCAGGTGGGGCCTGGAGATCTCCCATTTTTACAACTGATTCCCAGCTGACAGACATCAGCTCCCCTGGAGAAAATGGCTGCTTTAAAGGGTGGACTCTATGGCATTGTACCATGAGGCTCCTCCCCTCCCCAAACCCTCCCCTCTCCTGGATCCACACCCAAAGTCTCCAGGTGTTTTCCAACCCAGATCTGGCAACCCTAAAAGGCAATGTGATATAGTAAGTAGAGTTTCAGAGTATGGTCTGGGAGACCCAGGTACAGATCCCCATCTTTCTGTGGAACCTGACTGGGTGATTTTGGACCAGTCACATACTTTCAGCCTTGCCTACCTCACAGGGTTGTTGTTCAGGTAAAAAGAAGGAGAGAATAATATAAGCTCCTTTGGTCCCCACTGTGGAGAAAGACTGTAGTTTTCCAAGGTAGAGTCTGTGAGCAGGGGGAGATGGACATCTGAAGACCAGGGGTAGATAAAGGTAGGTTGACTGTTGGATGGATAGGAGATAGGGTAGCCAACTCTAGGTTAGCAAATTCCTGGAGATTTGAGAAGTGGAGCCTAGTGAAGGTGGGGTTTGAGGAGGGGAAAGCCCCATCCTCCACAGTAGCCATTTCCTGCATAGGAACTCCCATTGCCAACCTCTAGGTTTGGGCTGGAGATTACCCAGAATTAAAACTGCTGTCTAGTGCGGTCAGAACTTGCTGGCTACTAAAGCATGGATCCACACGATTAAAGTTTGGTTACAACTCCATTTTAACTCTGACCCCTTCAGTTATATGTACCAACTACTTTCGGAATCTGATCATTCCAGATGGCTATTTTACATCGAAGCCAAAATAAGTTCCCTGAATTTGTCCCTAGAATCCTTATATATGCTTTCTGAGTCTGAGGCCTTTTTAAAAATAAAATCTAGTTTATTGGGATCAGAGCTACAAACTCTTTATAGCCTGGCTAACAGAACCTGTTCTCCCTTACATCTGGGGATTATTCCTAATGCAAATCTTCCAGCAGTATACCTCTATCAACTCATAGCTCCAAATTTGCGTAGAGCCATATCCTTGGCTAGATTTAATGTTCTTCCTTCAGCTATTTTATCTGGCAGATTCCAAGGGATTCCCTATCCTAGCAGGTGCTGTCCTTGTAGGAAGGATTGTGTTGAAATTGTTGCCCATGTTCTCTTCCAGTGCCCTCTTTATTTGGCGTCCCGTCGGGATCTTCTATATCCCATATTAGGCCATTTTTAGAGTCCCCTGATGATTTTAAGCTTCTTTTCTTGCTCGATGACACAGACACAGAAATAACTGAAATAACAGCAAAGTTTCTCTGCAGTGCCATGGCCCTACGGCCTGATAAATGATATGAAGAATTAGGTTTTTCTTTATGATGATACTCTGTGATGTTACTCGGCAATTTTAATTTGACTCTGTGTGTACTTAGATTACTGTATTTTTATTTATATGCCAATAAAAGGCTTTGGATTGAAAACTGCTGTCTAGATGTCAGAGATCATTTCCTCTAGAGAAAATGGCCTTTGGAGGGTGGGGGCTGTGGCATTATACCCTGATTAGGTTGCTTCTCTCTCCAAACCTCACTATCCCCAAGGCTTCGCCCCCAAACATCCAGGTATTTCCCAGCCTGGAGCTGGCAACCCTAAGGGGAATTGATCTCTGTAGCTGGGAGATCTGTTGCGATTCCTGCAGAGCTGCCACCACCACTGCTGCTATGGAGGAGGGGAACAGGCAGGAGGCCAGGAGAGTGATGAGGGCAGAAAAAGAAAGTGATGGCATGGGGGTCAGAAAGAGAGAGGAAGTGACAAGCATGGAGGAGAAAGAGAAAGAAAAGGAGTGGCAGGAGGGAGAAAGAGGGTGAGAGTGGTAGGGGGAAAGGGGAGGGAGCAAAGATGGGGAGAATAGGAGAGCCGCCCTGCAACTTTCTTGTGGACCCCTGCTTGTTTATCACTATTTTGATTGCTTGTCACCTTCAGGGCACCGAAGTTACAAGCACAGACGTCTAGCATCCATACTTCCTAAACCTGGGGAGGAGTCCTTAAGTTCTGCATATACATGAGGGCATGATTGGCACAATGTTTTTGTGAAATAAAAAAATAAACCTTTCTAAGGCTGCGGTCACACGGAGCATTAGCCACACTACAGGGACGGAAGATAGGCGGATTTTCCAGGTGCAATCTCACCGGCACATCTGGGAAGTGTAGAGCTCCCGTGGCACACCCGAGGCTTCCCGCGGAAAACGCGCAGTAAAAAACTAGTACCTCGGAGGTACTAGTTTCGGGAAACTGCGCGGCAAGGGCGGGCATCTGATCGCGTTTCCAGTGGTAGTTCCGGCGCCCGCCCATGTCCCCTAGCAAAAAGGGTTTTTTCCCCCAAGTCTCCACAGATGCGCACAAGCACCCAACGGAGCATGCGCAAACTGTAGTTTAAAAAACAAAACCACACAACTGAGCAGCTCGCTAAGACTTGAGTCGTGCAGAGAAGAGGAGAGCAGCCAGATGAAACGCAACACAGGAAAGTGGGGGGGGGGGCTGAGAGTGAGATTTGGGTCAGGGGAGAAGGGCAGAAGGACGGAGCAGATCAAGGAAGGGGGAGGAGTGGGGGGTTGAGGGGTGGTTTGGGGGATGGGGCTGAAGGAACAGCTGAGAGAGAGGGAGTGGGGAAGGGCGGCTATAGGGGGACAGGGGCTGTGTCATTTGACCCTCGGAAGACCCACCTGAAACAGACTCTGAAGAGTGCACAAAGGTTTTTATTAAGTCTCCACGGGATGCGCACAAGCACCCAACGGAGCATGTGCACACTTCAGTTTAAACAAAACAAACACAACCCCGTTTGCTGCGCTGCCCCACTTCTTTGCCTGTGGTGTGATCAGCACCTCCCTCCTAACCTTGGGACCTCCACGGGACCTCCACGGGACGTCGGATCGCGCAACCGTGCGTTATTTAGCCCCGGGGCAAACAGCCACGCTTCCCTCTCGCATTTTCCGGCCAGTGTGACTGCTTTTATGGACTATTGAAAGAAATACAGATGAGAAAGAAAGAAACAGAAAATATAACAATGCTGGGAAATTTTCTGTCTTTGGCAACAGTGGAATGATTCGAAGTAATTGTAGGTCCTTTAAACAGTGGTTATATTAACTGTGTGTCCCACCCTTGACTAAATCTAATGGTTATTTTTAAGAAACTGGGAATGCTGAAAGGTGGAATAAATGGAGAGTGGATGACTGAAGAAGGGAGATTAGGAACAAAGTTACACGAGGGACACTGAATGATGATGAGGGATTGAAAGGAGGAAGTGAGGAGGAGATAAGATAGAGAGTCCAACCATGCAATGCCTGATCCTGACCCAAGAGCATTGTTTTGGTGCACTGATGGTGGGACAGCAGCTCTGAAGAAAGAGACCTTCCTGTCTGGAAAGTGGTCTTTTAATCTTTTCTGTTCGACTGTGGGCTGAGAATTACCTCATCTCAAGCAGCTTTGGGGGACATTAGTGATGCCTTTCTTCTTTCTTCAGACTGTTACTAATCTCCCTTTTCATACAGATCTGCCTTTGGTGTGCTGTCTAAATATTTGGAACGGGTATAGGATGAGCTCACCAGGAGCTTATCCTTGAATCTCCCTTGCTCTGTGACACGGTGACTGTTTTGCTAGCTCGTGAGAACTATCTATGGATCTAATGCTTTATTAAAATAAAGAAGTAATTACAAACATTGGTTTGGTGTAGTGGTTAAGTGCGCGGACTCTAATCTGGGAGAACCGGATTTGATTCCCCACTCCTCCACTTGCACCTGCTGATGTGACCTTGGGTCAGTCACAAGCTCTGGCACAGCTGTCCTTGAAGAAGAGCAGTTTCTGTCAGAGCTCTCTCAGCCCCACCTACCTCACAGGGTGTCTGTTGTGGGGAGGGGAAGGGAAAGGAGTTTGTAAGCCGCTCTGAGACACCTTTGGGTAATGAAGGGCGGGGTATAAATCCAATCTCTTCTCCTCCTCTTCTTCTTCTTCTTATTCTACTCAGTTTTAGGGTGATTTCCTTTCCTTACCTTAAAGGATGGGATCTTCGGTACACCCTTGGAAGCTTGTGACCCAGTGCTTATAGGGATCAGATGCAGAGGCAACATTGCTGTTAGAGTTCACATTAAAATGAGGTTTTCCCCCTCCCATCAGAACACTTGACATCTTATGATTTGGGGCTTGTAGGGTAACATTCTCCCCTTGAGAAAAATTGACCTTTATTTCACATCATTTTCTGTTAAGTCATACTGATTTTTTTATCTGTAAGAATATGTACATTTCCCACTGTTTAGTTGTGCATCAGAGAACTACATTGTACATAAGTGGTGTAAAAATAGGGTATGTATATAAATTGTATACAATGGCATAAAAGAAATTTAAAAGCATCAGTGAAGAAATGAGATGGACTAAAGCTGATAACAGTAACATTTATTTGTTTGCTTGTTTATTTATTCCCCACCTTTCTCCCCAATGAGGACCCAAAACACCTCGCATCATTCTCTTCTCCTCATTTATCCTCATAACAACCCTTTGAGGTAGGTTAGGCTGAGAGAGTGAACTCGTGGGCACTCCATGAAACTGCAGAGCGGTCGGGTTAGAACGGATAAAAGGAAGTACTTCTTCACCCAAAGAGTGATTAACACATGGAATTCACTGCCACAGGAAGTGGTGGGTGCTACAAGCATGGACGGCTTCAAAAGGGAATTAGATAAGCATATGGAGCAGAGGTCCATCAGTGGCTATTAGCCACAAGGTATAGCTAGGGGCTCTGGGGCAAGTGATGCTCTGTCTTCTTGGTGCTTGGGGGGGGGGGTCAACAGTGGGAGGGCTTCTAATGTCCTGGCCCCACTGCTGGACCTCCTGATGGCACTGGTATTTCTGGCCACTGTGTGACACAGAGTGTTGGACTGGATGGGCCTTTGGCCTGATCCAACATTGGCGTCTCTTATGTTCTTATGTTCTTATGACTGGCCCAAAGTCACCCAGGGAGCTTCCATGGCACAAGTGGGGATTTGAACCCCCATCTGGCACTCTTAACCATTCCACCAGAGAGAGAGAGAGAGGAAGAGGAGGAGAGAGAGAGAGAGAGAGAGAGAGAGAGAGAGAGAGAGAGAGAATGAACGAATCAATGGCTGTATCAGCTCTCACCTAACAAGAAACCAAACTGATCTCTCACCAATGTATATTTCTTTTATAAATGCTCTTGTGTGGCCTTAGGGAAATCACTCCTCCCTAATCTCAGATACCAGTCTTCAATATGGGATAATATAATAATACTGATCTGCCTTATTATGTTGTTGCAAAATAATGGATTGGATCCAGCAGCCGGCAGATGCAAGGATTTCTGATCTTTACTGTGTTCCCTTACTGCACAGGAATCCTTGGGAATTTTTTTCTGGGGTTGCAGGAACCACATGAATTAACAGCTCTCTCCTGTGTTGCTGATAGCAGACGTACAAAGGGGGAGTTTGCCCCTTTCTCCTTCCTCAGTTCAGCCTCCTAACCCATATGTGGGTTCTGAACTGCTTGGTAGAGGGGTAATGCAGGACTACCAGTGCTTTCTGCTGATGGATCACTGAATCCAATTCCATCAAAGTAACAAACTTTCTACATTCCAAAGCCTTTTATAGATTCTAAATATTATCATAAGATGTTGGGACAGGCGTTTCTCATTTCCTTCCATATCTATTCCCATCTATCTCCTTTTCCCTGTTATTCTGCATTGCATCATCTTTCTTTGTCCATCTGTTCTCGTTATTCTGCACTCATGTTGGTGGAGGAAAATATATCTAACCATTCATGGAACATATTTTGAAACAATTAAAAAACAGCTCCGCTTCATTCATCATCAAATTCAAATGTATGATAAATAGGAAAAAGATATTAAGAGTTGGAGAGACACCCCCCCCCCCGGTTCCAGACCAGTTAAAATATTATGAAGCCCTTGAGTCTATTAATGTTTATGGCTTACAGCAAAATAGCATTAACAGAAATACATGGAATGTGGTCTATCTACACAGGCTTCAGGATGGGGGCTAAAATATTTGGCCTGCAGATTATAACGGGTTCAGTGAAAAACTGATTGTCTACCCTTTGAGAAGGTGGGATCAAAGATCCACTGCTACTTTCAAAGATCGCTTCATCCACTTTTCAAAGCTACTGCAGCAGCAGATCCAGTAAGCCCAAACCCATATGAATTACTTATCCATCACTGTAAATCAAAAGATAAGAGGGTTGCATGGGTGAATGATGTCATAAGCGATCCATCGTCTATTTATAGCCTCATGTGCAGTTTCCTGTTCTTATGTTACTAAAATAAACTCCTTCCAAATCTCTAAATAATCCTTACATCTCAACATAAGAAGTGGAAAGGAGTTCTGAATTGAAATCATAACTTGTATTTCAGTTCAGTTCACAACCACAGGAGTTCTATTACTGGGACTCCAAGTACTGTGACAGTATTGTTGCATTAATATTTTTATACCATGCCTAATATGGGGCCAGGGTATCCTTTCCTCCCATTAAAACGATGTTTATGTCCAAGTGCGCAGGATCCCAAGGCATCCACAGTGATTGACTAGCTTCCTCCGGGTATATGGTACAATGTGAGCATGTTTTATTTATTTTATTTATTTATAAAAGTATCTATGTCCCACCTTTCCTCATAGTTCAGCTCCACCTTAGTTGACCTGGAGTTGGATGCAGCTTCTGTAATTCCAACTGCTATGGAATAGGACAGCATGAGAAAAATTATATTTAAGAGGAAACTCTAGAGTTAGTCTGGGACTGGGGAGACCTGGATACAAATCCCCATTCAGCTGTGGAATCCACTGGGTGACTCTAGGTCAGTTGAATCTCTCTCATTGTCTAAACAAACACACTTGCTCTTATAAAGATGCATTAGAGAAGAGAGTACTCTGGCCCCGGTCACACAAATGGTTTTGGGCCGGGAGAGGGACGGATCGGGGCCGCAGCAAACGGGCGCGATCCCACTGCAACATCTGGGCAGCGTTGCGGACCCGTCCCCGATCCAGCCCTTCCCCCGAAAAGACACATCTAAAATGAACCACCTACCGAGGTGGTTCTTCCAGGACGGCCGCATCAAGGCCGGCCGTGGGATCGCCGGCCGGTCTTTCTGCCGGCGCATCCCCGGCTCCTGCCTGAACTGCGCATGCTCAGACATGCACAGTTCGGCAGTCTCCCGTTCCCCTCCATCGCTTCCCCCGGCATCTGATCGTGCCGGGGAGGGAATGCGGGGATCAATGTGATCCCGCCGCGGCATGTTTCTTTTGGTGCGGCTTTCAAAAGCCGCACTTCAGCCCGTCCCTTTCCCCTCCATGTGGCAGGGACCTCTGTATAGTGCTCTAAGCCCCCAGGGAAAAGGGGGCAGGATAAAAATGTAACAATTATTACTACTGACCAGGTGTCACTGTATTAAAACAGGAATGATCCCAAATGTGTGTGGTTGGAGTGGGGATTCAGGATATCCCTGGTAAAGACATTCCTTGGGACTGGTCTCATCCTGGGAAAGAACACCTTCCCAACTGCAAGTTGTTCACAAGCTCCTACCCTTTTGGGAAATAAGAGGTAGGATCAGACACCACTGTGGTGAAACCTCATCCCAAAGGCTTCTGTATTTTCTGGCGTGAAAGGAAATTACAACTTTCTAACCCTTTGGATCAAAACGGTCTTTAGCAAAATCAGAGGAAATGATGTCAGCTGGGTCAAAAAGTGCCTTGCCTGTAGATAACAGTCAACAAGTAGAGAATAGAAGGCTGCACCAGTAGGAGCAAAGAGATGGAAAAAATGGTGCAGTGGGAAAAGACTTCTTTATTCCAAATATCAATACCCCTAGTTTTGCTACAGCCACTCTGTCCTAGGGTTGCTAACTCCAAGTTGGGAAATTCCTGGAAATTTGGGGGTGGAGCCTGGGGAGAGTGGGTTTGGGGAGGAGAGAGACCTCAGTAGGGTATAATACAATAGAGTCCACCAAGGCATCCTTTTTCTCCAGAGGAACTGATCTCTGTCATCTGGAGATCAGTTGTAATTCCAGAAGATATCCAGGCTCCACCTGAAAGGTTGGCAACCCTTAAAATGATTCCTGAATACTATTTGCTGATGGTGTTATTGTTTGATTTTCCACCAAGACAGCTCCACCAGCTCCCTTCCTCTGCAAGTTCTCCCAATCGTAATCCTGAACACAGCCGATCACCCAGGTAAGATCTAGTCTGTAGAAACGGTAAATATGGAGCTACAGATAATGTAGCCCACACATGTCTAAGCCCTAGGTTTGCTTTTAGTGCCAGATTCAAAGTGTCATAGAAGTATGCTACTTCAATTCTTCCTTTGCATAGAAAGGATGGAGCTCCTCCCATCTTCATAAAACATCTGGCACAAAGAACATAGTGGGGCTCCTGACAAGCGAGTCAAAATTTTATAGCTCCTGGTCACTCTGGGGGCCTAAGGAACTAAGAAAGTCATTCAAATAATTTTTGAATGGCATGAAGGGCCCCCAGAGAGGATCTCTGTCTTGAAGATGGCATTGTGGCTCTTGGCTGCCGTGGAAGTCTGTGAGGGTTTCTCGATACCACTACTATTGCTGGCAAGCAGTAATAAGACATATATGGTGAGAACACCTGTGTATATCTGTGGCTGTCTCATTTGAAACTCAGGAATGGGGTCACTACACCAGTTGAAGGCATCTGAGCCAGATTTGCTCTCCAGATGTGAGGCGTGGTCCCAGTTGTCAACCTAGAGGTAAAAAGAGATACAGAGGAGTATGGCTGGCCAAAAAGCCTTACCAGTGTGTCCCTTTTAGACTTAAGAATTAGCTTCCCCTCTAGCCAAACTACTTGCAGATCAGGAGTAGAATGCAGAGGCCCTTCTTTCTGGTCTTCACAAACTGCCATAAGGTACCACAAATTGTGCCAATATTCATGGACGTTCATCACAGTTCTTCAGTTTGTGAACCACAAACCAGCCAAAATTCGTGATGAACTTTAATTCATCAGCTGGTTTGTGCCCATCCCTAGTCTTATCCTCACAACATTCCTGTGATGTAGGTTAAGCTGAGAGACAGTGCCTGAAAGTGAGCTTCCATGGTCGAGCAGGGATTCAAACCTGAGTATACTAGATCTTAGTCCAGCCCTCTCACCACTGCACCACATAAAAACATAATAAAAACACATAAAGCATCAGCATTAAGATCTATCTAAAAACAAGGAGCAAATCATTCAAGTTACAATCGATTTTACAGTCTTCAAGCCACTTAAATAGGGTATGCAGTGACAGCAAACAAACAAAAAATCTACAAGTACCAGATGCTGAAGACAAACCACGAGAGATGCAATCTGTCAGGATTATCTGTTTCTAAACTTCCACTAGACATCTGAAGGAAAAATGCTTATCTAGCCTCATGTTGGAACTTTATTATTAAGCTACAGGCCTACCATTGAGATTCTTAATCTTTTAATGACATCAGGAATAGATCTTTCTTAAGTTCTCAGGTTTTAGTATACAAAGAAAGTGTGTGAGGCCCAAGTGCAATAGAACATTGCAGCAGTGAAACAGTTGCTCTGGATTTCTAATGAGCTTAGAAATAGGGGAATATGAGCAGCTAGTGAAAAACTGCCCCTTTAAGAGAAAAAACGACCTTCTGGTCACACCCTCAGAACAGAAATTAATTATTGAAGTTCTGACACACCAACACTTCAAGTTATAGTATTTTGAGCCCAGAAGAAAGTTGGAACATTACTGAAAGGGACAGGGGAGGCAATGGGAAACAACTTAATCCTCCACAGTACCCAAACAATAATGTCCATCCAAGATCAGGGCAGGTTAGGCTTCCATTGATAAGTATGTTTTTATGGCCCTCCATTGTCAGTATACTGAAACCTGCCTCAGCAATGGGACTTGCATCCTTCCTCAGCTGCTCACCATGGCTATCGTTCTCTGACATACTGGAAAAGAGAGGGACTGGTTAAGAAGCATAGCTTGCCCCCGTCTTTTTTTGACTCAGTCTGCCTCTCCCTGTTCTTTCTCTATTTATGACTGGATTGATTTGGTCAGGAAACCCAATCACAGCACAGCACTGCAATGCAATCCCATGCACAGCCTCTGGCCACAACTGATGAGGTAATCAGGGGATGAGGTGGGAAGTGCAAGTCCCACCTCCCCACAACAGACTGCCTGTGAGGTAGGTGGGACTGAGAAAGCTCTTTTGAGAACTGCCCATGAGAGAACAGCTCGGAAAGAACTTGTGACTGGCCCAAGGTCACACCAGCAGGTGCAAGTGGAGGAGTGGGGAATCAAACCCCGTTCTCCCAGATTAGAGTCCGTGTGCCTGACCACTACACCAAACTGGCTCTCTTTTCTAAATTTGCAGAGTTCATCTTCCTTGCTAAATGAGCACATTGGCAAATCCAGCAGCAAAGTTTAAATGGGGAAAACAACAGAGGCTTGTTTCAGATTTTAGTCATGAGAAATCAACATTCCTCAGTTGGCTGAGTCCCACTGGAAATACGTGAGGAGATGCATTTTTGGTGCACAAATTCTTTTTGCTGTACTAGAGCTCTGAATCTAGCTGTCAGAGCTTGGAAGCTAAGCAGAGTTGACCCTGGTTAGTATTTGGATGGGAGATTACCAAGGAATAACAGGGTCACTACACAAAAGCAGATAATGGCAAACCACCTCTTTTAGTCTCCTGCCTTGAAAGTCCCATTAGGGGTTGCCATAAGTCGACTGCAGCTTGACCCCAATAGCAAACGAACAAGCAGACTTCATTCTTGAAAACATAATACACTGTCCTGATTCACAATACATGGCACAGATGAGAGTTAAATGTTTCTACCCTTTCTGTAGTGCTCGTTGGAATACATCTCCCCAGACATGGTATATAAATGCATGTGACTATACAGATATCTCTCTCTCTCTCTCTCTCTCTCTCTCTCTCTCTCTCTCTCTCTCTCTCTCTCTCTGTGTGTGTGTGTGTGTGTGTGTGTGTAAACATTCCCTGAAGTATGATGGTCTTGTGCAGTCTTCAGCTTCGGTAGAGTTATGCTTTATCTAAGGGGTACCTTGAAAATTACTTTCCCTATACCACACTGCAGAATTCTTGGCAAGCACTTTTAATGGCTTGCACATCTTTCTGTGGAAGATATGATATACCTGAATTTGATGAAATTTTAGTTAAAGAAAGAACTCTTCATCCTCTGTTGAGTCATAACAACAGAAGTTTGGGAATAGGATTAATCGCTGAAGTCACAGAGGTTTATTGTTCTGTACTAGTTTTTTTAAAACCACACTGTGAGCTCTGATGTTCAGAATCTGGCATTTTGACTTTGACATCCTGCCCGTGCCTAATTGTAATTTAATTTGTGTTTCACTCTCATTTAAATGTATCATAAATAATACAAATGATGCATTATATATTTTAAAAGTCCATTGGTCTTCATTAATTTCCCCTCACCAAGCTCTGGGCCTATAATCATACCAATATAATGTCAAAAAAACTCTACAGGAAAAACTAACGACATGATTTCATGCTGGCCCAGCTTAAACTTGATTTCTGCAGACACTTTCTGCAAGCATTAAATTGATAAAAGACATAATGTAGATGAGCCCGTGGCTGAGCTGAGGGTAATTGCATCAAAATGAAATGGAGACCTATAATTGTGCCCCTCTTTCTTCTCGACAACAATGTTTTCTGGAAGGCAGGATCCTGCTTGTCATAGCAAGTTGCTTGTTATGGTGATTGTACCAGGACTTGATCTTGCTGTAACAAAGCACGTATAACATTACTTAGTGGAAACACTTTTTAGAATAGGAGTCTGACAGTAAAATGCACTCTATTTTCATTTTTGAACAAACAAAAGAGTCCTTGAATGACAGCTTTTTTACCCTTTTCTTTGAGGGCGGTTTAATGGGGAACTCAGGTTAAATCTATGCCTTTTATATTTCTAGTTTCCTTTCCACTGGCATGTGAAGGAAAAGGCTCGGCTTGATACACAGAGCAGCCTGTGGATAAAGCAAATACTAATCTAGCCTTTGTTGATTATTTCTTCTTGATATATCCATCTAGTATTGTTGAATGCTTACGGGCATTTAGCAGAGCATAATGGGGATTTTTAAAAGTTGATACAGATTTTAATTTTTAAAAAATAAAAATCTTACAATTGAAAATCTGTTTAGTTACATCTCTAAGAGATGAACTAGTTATTGGTTTAATACCCTCGACCACATAATTAAAATAATAAAGGTAGGGTCTCTAGCAAAGTCCTCAAGGTCTTGAGGAGTGGGCCTCAAAGAAATAGCTTTTGCAAATTGTTGAAGTATAGTTAAAAATTTTTAAAATAAATATATATATAGGGCGCAGCCGCCTTTTGTCTCGCAGCTTCGCCCATTTTCCTCCGCAGTTTTGTGATCCTGGTTTTTGAGGATCATGAAACTGCGGAGGAAATCGGGCGAAGCCCTGAGTCAAATGCAGCCCCGGAGCTTCGGGTGTGAAATTGACATGTTTGTGTCGAGGCAAATGGCGCTGTGCTGCGAGGCAGCACTCGTGAGAAATCACCCCAGGTTAGAAGCTTGAGCATCTGACCCAATGGTATATTTCTTTATCCTACCTGCTCTCTGCATTTGTTCAGGGCTCTTGGTGAATTTGATCCCAGTAAGCCACAAATAAAATTGCACCCATCCATTCTTTTATCTTTGACCTTCAGGGCAGTGACTTACAGAGTCAAGTATGCAGCCTGTCTATCTAGGGCATCATTAAACACTACATACTAAAGTATAAAATATATTTATCTTTTTAATATTATTTATACTCAGATATGCTGTGTTGTCTACTCACAACCATTCAGGTGGATACAGGAGGAGGACTCCAGACCTGAGACCAGGATTTTATCCTGAGGCTGTGATCACACGCACTAAATAATCCACTTTCAATCTACTGTCAATGCACTTTCAAACTGAATTTTGCCAGTTCACACAGTAAAAATACAGTTGGAAAGTGCATTGAAAGTGCATTGAAAGTGGATTATTGAATGTGTGTGATCGCAGCCTGAGACCAGGATTCCCTTTCTGTGGCCCTGCCACTACTTATCACAGAAGACTGGAGGATTACAAAACTGAACCACATAAAGAACAAAGAACCACATAAAAAAAAAAAACAGCAAGAAAAAAGACCCCTTAGGTCTGCCTCAAGAATTAAAGTAATTGTCACAGCTGGAATGTTTCACAACCAGTCAATTTGCTTTAAAATCTCTGTTCATTGACATCATATGGCTTAAACAGCCCCTCTTTTAAGTCGATAGCAGCATTTTCAGTGTATTGAGTAACAGAAGTGTAGGATGAGATAAGTCTTTTAGATTCATGGCCTTTGTCTGTGGGCAATTGAACTGAACAATCAAAAAGTAGCCCTCACAGGAATACCAAACTGAATATCCAATATGGCAGCTTTGGGGTCTTATATGTGTTAAGGGTGTGGGATATATGGCAAATGTTAAATTTCAAATCATGATGAATCAATGTTGACAATATCTTTCCTACTCTAGAAAATCAGCTAACAATTAAGGATGAGAAACCAATGAAAAGTATTGTTCTGAGCTCAGTATCAGAGTTTAGCATCACAGATGTGCCATCCAAAGACACCAACAACGAAAGAAAACTGTCAAAATCTTGTACATCTACATTATCATCTCTAGAGAAATGCAGGACACAGTTCAGCTACCTTGAAGACAATGCATCAGTCCATGAAAGAGACAGCAATGGTAGGTTTTGAAAACTAAGATGATTCCATAAGTAATCTAAGATCACGTTCAAATGGGCAGTTTGATCCATTGTCCTTGCTGTTCCCTTATGGATTTAAAGTGCACAATCAGACAGCAACATCTGTCTGTCAATCCCCAGTCATCCAAGTCCCCTTCCCCCCTCCCCTTGCTGAGTGTTTCTTTGATACCTGAGAAAGTCCAGTCTTGTTGGTCTGAGCTGGTTCCAAAATTGATTTCCTGCTGTCTGATCATACTCTTGCGCACCCAACCCATGAGGCAGGTCTGACTGATCTCTTGTTCTTTGTCCGCCATTTAAAAAAATACTTAGTGATGTGCACACAACTGCTTATTCGCACCTCTTTCCCCCACAGGGGCTGCTCAAAACTTTGTTTTCTTTTTTAAAACTCTAAAAGAAAAACACCTCTGTTCTTCAGCTTTTTTCTGTCCTTTGGGGAAGGGGCAAATTGAAAAGATTAGAGGGAGGAAGGCAGAACTCCATATCCCAGCATTCTCAGCAAGTGCTTGTGCGATTGCTCAGAGGGCAAACTTGTAAAAAAATGGCTGACAGCCCCACAAACTACATATCCCAGCAGGCTCATCTGTGCTTGTGGGCATGCTCCAAGGACCAACGTTTTGAAAAAAATGGCCAACGAGCTGACTTTATGCCTGCTGTCATCTGATCACTCCAGAAGCACTTTGAAGTGTGCTAAAAGGGGTGAGTCTGATCATGATTCTCTGGCACAAAATAATCTGGCTCAATTAGAGGCGGGGCAACAGTGGATTCAAATCCCCATCTGAACGCAGCCTAAATGTCCTGTACAGGTGTTTAATGAAACATACAGAGCAAGGGAATGGGAGAGAGGGCACAACTCACAAAAGAGAATGTGTATTTGTGTTTGCTCAGACCAATTTGATGCTGAATTGCAGGATGGGGCAGGACCGATCATAAGGGCGGGGGAGGAGGAACATGATCCCAATACCCTGACGTGTTTAACTATACTTGTGTTTTGAGTAAAAGACAGTCAAAACAACGAGAAAACTATTCAGAAAACAGGAGACACTTTGTGGCAATTAAGCAAGGTAAACTCCATGCTTGGGATTATTAGGAAAGGGACTGAAAATTTAAAATGGCCAATGTTGTAATGCCCTTTTATAGAGCTATGGTGTGGTCTCATTTGGAATGCTGTGTATGGTTACGGCTGCCATAGCTCAAAAAGAATATTGGAGAGCTGGCAAAAGTACAGAAGAAAGCAGCCAAGATGATTTAAGGGATTGGGGGGCATGACAGATGTTTATAAAATTATGTGCGGGATGGATGAAGATGATAAAGAGAGATTTTGCTCCCTATCCGATAATACAAGCACTCAGTGGCACCCAATGAAGTTGATGGGCTATAGGTTCAGGATGAATAAAAAGTGAATACTGCAAAAACCATGTTTTGGTACCCGATAACAATGGCGAGAATGGTATATGCCCAATGTTGGAAACAAGAGAAGACGCCCGAGATCTCAGACTGGATACAAAAAGTGTTATTTATGGCAGAAATTGATAAAATAACAAGAAAGCTGAGTAACAAAGAAGATCAAGAATTTTTTGAAGACTGGAAAGACTTTAAAGACTATCTAGAGGAAAACTGGGATGTTAAACACAATTTATTGTATTTAGAACAATATTGATAGAAGAGTTCTCTTTAACATTTAGTAATTTTAAGATGTTTAAGCAAATATAAGTATGGCAAAGGGCAAAAGGGTAGAGCACTGCGGGAAGCCACTTGCAAGGGAGGAGGGAAGGGAAATATGGGTATTGGATAAGTGAAAGCCAATGTTAAATGTGATACTATATCCAAAATAAAAGTTTTGTTCAAAAAAAAAAGTGAATACTGCTTTACTGAACAAGTAATTAAATAGTGGAATTAAGTGCCAGTGGACATAATGATGACCATGAGTGTTGATGGCTTTAAAAAGGAGATAGATTCATGGAGTATGGGTCCATCAATGACTACTAGTCATATGTAAAGGGAATTCCCACATACATATACATATGGACCCATAGACTAGAATGGAGAGATCACGCCGCTTCTGCAATGCGACTCCAGAGAGAAGGGGTTTAAACTTTAAACCACTCCTCCCTTTGCTCCCCCCCCCAGCCTGCCTTGGCAGGCCAGCTGGGGAAGCAAAAAGGGGGGGCATCTTCAAAAGTCTCCCCTTCCCCAGCCAGCCTGCCAAGGCGGACTGGGGGGGGGGAGCGAAGGGCTTTAAACTTTAAACCCCTTCTCTCTGGAGTCATACCGCAGCAGCAGCACAATCTCGCCGTTCTATTCTATGGCTCACCTAGGTGAGCCATAGAATAGAATGGCGAGATTGTGCTGCTGCTGCGAAGAGAGAAGAGATCTCTCTTCGCTTCCCCCCCCACAGTCTGCCTTAGCAGGCCGGCTGGGGAAGCAAAGGGGGGGCATCTTCAAAAGCAAAGAGAGAAGGGGTTTAAACTTCCCGCACTGGTGGCGGGATCTTGCCATTCTGTTCTATGGCCCCATAGAATAGAATGGAGAGATTGCGCCGCTGCTGCAGTGCGACTCCAGAGAGATGGGGTTTAAACTTTAAAACCCATTCTCTCTTTGCTTCCCACCCAGCCCGCCTTGGCAGGCCGGCAGGGGAAGCAAAAGGGGGAGGCATCTTCAAAAGCCTCCCTTTCCCCCGCTGGCCTGCCAAGGCGGGCGGGGGAGCAAAGAGAGAATGGGTTTAAAGTTTAAACCCCTTCTCAGCTGGGGAAGGGGAGGCTTTTGAAGATGCCTCCCCCTCTTTTGCTTCCCCTTCTGACATCACTTCCGGTGATGTCAGGGTGTGTGGCATATGCTAATGAGCTATTATGCTAATAGCTTATTAGGTATGCTAATGAGAACGATCTGTGAGGGGGGGGAAGGTATGCTAATGAGGTCCTGCAGTTCTTTTTCTACGAAATGACCCCTGGGTAGAATAAGTCCCCCACAGTTTTAAAACAACATTCCCCAAAGCTGTTATGTATCTGTGAGGAAAGTAAGTTGAGTCCCGGGAACCAAAACAGCTCATTTTAGAAGTCTTGTATAGTTTGACCCTGAGACACATAAATTGGACAAAGATTAAGAATCAAGTTAAATGCTCACTTTGAGGATATCTATCAGGGATCCAGAACATTAAATTAAGAAATCCACAGAGTCTGGTCAGAGTGTAAATGCAGTAACACCTGAAAGCACAATGGAAAATGTTATGAGATCCTGAATGAAAAGTGGAATAATATATAAATAGTAAGGAAAGAGGGTGTGAATGGGCCTAGGATGGATGTGGGCAGGCATCATGTCTGCAAGGCTGAAGCCTGGAGAAGGCTAGGTGATGGATGGGGTTGCTTGTGCCCAGAAGACGTTTTAGGCATTGGCTGCAAGCCAACTTTTTTATTGTTGTTGGTGATCCATAACACATGACCAGTAACTCCTTCCCATGGGGCAGTTAACCTCACTCCATTAGGTGCACTTGGTCTTTCCTATTTCCTGCTCCTCCTCTGTACCACCTGTCAAAAGTCCCTGTCCCAATCAGGGCCGGCCCGAGGTTGTCCTGCGCTCTAGGCGACTGCAGATGCCAACCTCCCGGCGGGGCCTGGAGACCTCTCTGCCAGAACCAGACTGGGAGGAGGTTCACCCAGCCGCCACTCGCCTCCCCCCCACCGCCGCTGCTGCTTGCCTCCCCCTGGCCACCACTCGCCTCCCCCCTCCCGGCCGCCACTGCTGCTCGCCTCCTGCCACCTCCCCCCCACCGCCGCCTCCCCCCGCCCCCACTGCAGCCTCTCTGCCGGGTGAAGAAGCCATAGGGGGCGGCGTCCAGTGGCATGGGAGAGGGTGTGGCGGCGAGGAGCGAACTACTCCGCCGCTATCAGGGCTACTTTTTAAAAGGAGTTTGAGGGGGGGTACGGGCACATGAGAGAGAGGCTTTCCTTTCCTGATTCCCCGACTGCTGAGAGAGGAGGAAATGGAGGAAGGGCGAGCGGATGGCAGGCGGCGAGGAGTGCTGCTGCCTCCCCCCTCCCGGCCGCCGCCGCTGCTCACCTCCCACTGCCTCCCCCCACCGCCACCACCTCCCCCCCACTGCAGCCTCTCTGCCGGGCAAAGAAGCCACAGGGGGCGGCTGGCAGTGGCGTGGGAGAGGGTGTGGCAGCGAGGAGCAAGCAGGATCATGGGGGTGCGCAGCTGTAAAGTGCAGAGCCATGGCCACCCACACACCTCACCCCCCACGTGCCGCCAGTGGGTTCCCCGGCAAAAGCTTTCCCAGCTGCCTCCGCCGGGTTCTCCTGAGTTGCTAACGGCGCCAGAGGGGTGGGTGCCCAGTTAGGGCAGCGGCGGGGGTTGCGGGGGGGTGGGGGGGCGCAGTTTGGCGCCCCTGAGGGCCGGCACGCCCTAGGCCAGACACTAGCTGGCCTAGTGATAGAGCCGGCCCTGGTCCCAATCCCAGGTAAGGACTTTTAGTAGAAAGGGGGTGCAGCAAATCAAAGTTACAAAGTACCAGGGAGAGACTGAATCTCACCCTAGTCTTGGTAGGTGCCACGTAAGAAAATAAGAGAACATAAGAGAAGCCAATGTAGGTTCAGGCCAATGGCCCATCCAGTCCAACACTCTGTCACACAGTGGCCAAAAATACCAGGTGCCATCAGGAGGTCCACCAGTGGGGCCAGGACACTAGAAGGCCTCCCACTGCCCCCCCACCACCAGTCCTTTCAGTCTATCTCGACATCCCAGGAGAGAAAGGACAAGTCTCCTGGCTTCTCAGGGAAATAACAAGAAAAGTCAGTCCTTCAGAGTGGGACTGCAGACTGAGTTTCCAAACACAAAACTGTTAGCTGGTAGGTGGTCAAAGGCCAAGGCTCTGGAAGAAGGCTTTGAGGTCAAATGAAGGCAAGCGAAAAATATAGTTATTTATTTAAAGTGCAAAAATATTAAAAGAGATTAGACTGTGAAGGGATAAAACAAATAAATCTAAGCATATCCAGCATAGCTAATATATAGAGTCAAGGTTCCAAGTTACCATTCTTGGTTCATTTCAGCAGTTAGTTCCAGCAAAGCAAAGATATCCAAGGACATAGCCCTTCCAAGCAAGCAGTCAAGATGGATGCCCCCATAAAGGGAGCTGTATAACTACTGACATGCTTCAGTGCCAAGAGGTTACAAAGCCCCAGTCATATAGCAAAGGCTAACTAGATTTATGGAGTGGGTCTCTGATTGACCTCAGGCCTGTTAGGCCAGTCAGAAATGAGAGAGATGATGTAACTCTTTGCATGTTGCTAAGCACATGATGGCAAGGAATGGACCAGAGGGGGGAGAAATGAAACCATACTGCAGCTAGGCCTCGCCCTTTCCCACACAGGTGCCCCATAACTTCAATTGCTTGGAATGTACTAATTGGAAGGACAAAAATAAAGTGGTACTCCTTAGCACTTCAGCTGCAAGCACTTTAGCTGGCAAGGTAGGGCTGCCAAATGGGGGTGGGTAAACCCCCTCTTTGGAGGCCCGATTTCTGCCGCCGCGGAATCGGGCCCTGGGGGAACTCCACCCCCCGAAGTGCGGCGAGGCTCCCCCGCCAGTGAGTAAATTTCACTTGGCAACCCTATGGCAAGGTCACTCTATTCTGTCTCTAACCATCCCTGGGAAGATTTCTGTAGGCCTCTCTGCAGCCTGAACCAAATATTTTATTTATTACAGCAAAGCAAGGAACCATTTTTCTTTAAACCACTGCCCTAAGGGTGCGGCCCAATAACTGGACCTACCCCCACTAATGTCCTGGCCTTCCTGGCCCTCTGCCCCACCCTCTCCTCAGGCCTAATGGTACACCCCCACTCTGTACCACAGCTGCTAATCAGCCTCAACGTGCCATAGATTTGCCCAATGACACTCCCAGTTTGGTGTAGTGGTTAATGGCGCAAACTCTAATCTGGGAGAACCGGGTTTGATTCCCCACTCTTCCACATGCAGCTGCTGATGTGACCTTGGATCAGTCATAAGTTCTTTCAGAGCTGTTCTCACAAGGGCAGTTCTCAAGAGAACTCTCTGAGCCCCAGCTCCCTCACAGGGGTAGGAGAAGGAAAGGAGATTGTAAACTGCTCTGGGACTCCTTTGGGTGGTATAAATCCAATCTCCTTCTTCTTCTTCTCCCCCGCCCCCACCCAGACTTGGTTTCCCCGGGTTTGATGGATCCCTTGCTTGCCTACCTGAGCTGACCTTTCCTCCAAGGTGTGGGCTCCTGGAGTTCAGTGGGTAGCCCCTATCCTCCGCAGGTGTCACAGTGGGTAAGATAAAGAGTATTTCAGAGCATTTCATATCAGGAGGATGGTATGCAAGATGAAGGGGCTGAAGACTGAAAAAAGATTTTGAGGCAAAATTGCTGGTGGCTGATAGTGTAATAGATCAGAAATGTTTTCAGGAATATTTTATGAGAGTTCATCAGAGAATGGAAACACATTTAGCAGAGTTAAAAGTTGATACACAAGCTTTTTTGGTACATTTTTGGTTGAAGTCATAGGAGTGATGGTAAGAAAAGGCATACCATGAAAAAAGTTTGAAATGAATGGAGATAGACTTTAATTGGATGAAAAGGGGAGCAGTTACGAGATGGAGGCATTTATGTATGCAAAATGGTGAAGCTTAGTCAAAGTCAGCTTCAGTAATTTTGGATGTGAAAGAACTATGCAAATGTAATTGGGAAGCTAAATAATCTAACCTTACTTTAGGAGAAGCTGGGATGTATAAATTAGATATGGATATGTAATGGAAGGGTGGGGGACACAAACAAACTAGGTATATGGAGGAACAGTAAGCCAATGGCCATGTAAGCCATGTGTAGGTGCACTAAATGAAAGTCAGTATGGAAAAATAAGCCCCCAGAGTTTCTCTGTGAATTAGTTCTGGGTAAGGATGGAAAACTGAATGACTCTAGAGCCTGATGCAAACTGCAATCCTAAACAAGAGTTACACCCTTGTAACAGCATTGGCTTCAATGGACTTAGAAAGATGCAACTGTGCTTATTATCCTCTCTTCATGTTTGTGTGAAGTACAGGCCTGAGCTGTGGATGAACACAAGACAGTTGCGATAAAACTGCAGTATGTGAGAGAAGTGCTTGCATAAAACATTCGCGGTGGCAGATTTTGGAAGATGTCACAGAAGACTGAAGGGAGGGATAAATGGTACTTGACACAGTGCAGCTGTTACTCCAACTGATCTTGACTGCTTCCCTACATTCCAGTTATTTGCTGGTGGTCCCCAGAACTGCTTCCCTCCATGCCCTTACTCATAGGAAGCTGCTTGGTAGACCTGCCATTAATGAGGTGTCCTGAGCATTGCTCCCCCTTAAATATGGAACTGGAAGGACAGTACTCTAAAAGAACTAGTAATTGGGGAATGGATACGGATGCACAGAAGGGTCACAGAATCATAGAATCAAAGAGTTAGAGGGGGCCTCCAGGGTCATCTACTCCAACCCCCTTGTCAAACCATGCCACGCTTTGCTCACTTTGGTTGTCATAGTTGCTGGGGGGAGGGAATTCCTAAGGGGAGGGGGGGTGGAGTGAATGAGTGTGAGACTGAGACCTTTTGCTTCTAGGAGACATAACTTCACAAGTCAACCCCCTTTCCCTCCTTTTTATTTCCCAGGGGAAGGTGTCCTTGAGAGACTCTCTGTACCAACTTGGACTGCAGATAATCAAGACATATCTCTTTCACTTGGTTGGGATGGCAACATTAGGCATGGTGTGAATGTGACGTGTGCTTGGTGGAGAAGGGGCTTCTGTTTGAATTATCTATATTAAGCCTGTACCCACCAAGCGACAGAATAACTAGACTGGGGGGTCTGACACCTCTGCACAATGCAGGAAATTCACAAATACCCCCCCCCCTCCACATCCCCAGTGATCCCTGTTCCATGCCCAGAAGATGTCCAAAAAAACCCCTCCAGGATCCCTGGACAAAGTGGCCTGGAGAAAAATTGCTTCCTGACCCCAAAGTGGCAATTAGAGGTTCCCTGGGCATGTAAGAAAGGATCGCTTCCTCAGCCAGGTTCTCACATGTGAAATTTGTTTGTTTATTCATTTAAAACATTGATTAGCCACCTTTCTCCCTTGTGGGGCTCAGGGTGGATTACAAGATAAATAAAACATTATAAAGCCACAATAAAACAATTTTTTTTTAAAGCCATTGAAAAGGATACAACAAAAACTTCAATTAGGACTGCCAATAAATAAAAAACCCTAAATCAATCAAATGGCATCGGGCCCAATGTTCCCTCTAAGCTGTGGAGTGTTATGATCAAAAATTCTACTTTGTGAGCTACTGGCATTAAAGTTGTGAGCGAGCGATTTGGCTGCTGCATAAATTAGTTTGCTCTGGAGCCGTCCTTCCTAAGCGAAGGCAAAAATGTGTGAGCTGGAGGCTAAAAAACTGTGAGCTAGCTCACACTAACTCAGCTTAGAGGGAACACTTTGTTTCATTAACAGGAAGCAGAAAGAATATTTTGGCAGACGGGCAGGCCAACACCTTTAACCCAGTCATCTTTTCCACTCAGTCCTGCTCAATTCCCCTTCTTTCCACAACTTCCATCTCACATGACTTTAGTCCATGTAGGTCCCATGATACCCAGGCATAGCATTTTTGCACAGACAAAAAAGACTCCCTCCTTCCTTTCTCACTAACTGAAAAGTTGGCTGGATCTGACCCAGGATTTCCTGCTTGTGTTTCACTTTTGTCTGGGTTTGTTTTTTTATTGACCTTTGCCTTACTTGGCTCTCTCTAAATCTTGCCTCTTTCCCCATACCTTTCCCCCTCAGCTACACCTGGCTCACTTGTAACATTATGTAAGATCCAGAAACGTTCAAGACTTCTGTAATCGGGAAGTCCATGACTCCTTAGTTGTCACAAAGGGATGTATCTCAATTTACACTGTCTCTGACTTTGATTTTAAGCATTCAAATTCCAAAGGCATGAAATGCCCCCACTGCAACATCTGGAATGCTTTTGTTCCTTGGATGAAAAGTTGCTGATATTGCTATTTAGAAGACAGCAGTAGAATGGATTATCATCAAATAGGGCTGGATTGTGTCACATCTATCATATTAACGACCCTATACTAGGAAATACTAAGTACAGATCAGCACAAGAAACCACAGTGTTCCAAAGCAACCATTAGGGTAAGATCCATTTTATGACTGATCTTTCTCAGCAATCAGAACTCTCCCATGTCCTTCTGTAGCAAGAGAACTTCTGCTATTTTTAATGGAAAGGTCTCCTCAAATGTAGATGGTCTCTTACCCATGTAAGTTTCATGAACCACTGAAATCAAACGATTGCAAAGATATTAAGGGCGTGTAACCAGTTTGTGGAACTATCAGTGCAGTCCTTAAAGCAGAATTATGTCCTTCTGAGTCCACTGAAGTCAATGTGCTTAGAAAGCTGTCACTCCCTTTAGGGTGGCACTGTTCGATCTAAAGAAATGTTCAGTGGCTACTGGTTTGTTTATTTGGATATATTTATACCCCACTTTTATCCCCATTGTGGACCCACAGTAGTTTACAACATTACACTCCTGCCTTCATTTTATTTTATAACAACCTTGTCAGGTGTGTGAGTGCCCTGACCTGGATAGCCCAGGCTAGCCCTATCTTGTCAGATCTCAGAAGCTAAGCAGGGCCCTGGCTACAATTTGGATGGGGGACCTCAAAAGAATACCAGGGGCATAACACAGAGGCAGGCAATGTCTCTTGCCTTAAAAACAAAGTTAGCTCACTACCTGGTGGTGCATAATGCTAAAAGAGCTAGAACTTCTGCCTGCCAGGCAATCTTAAAATCTCCTGGCTATACAATGTACACTGCCATACAATAATTATAATAATTAGGTATGTTAGTCTGAAAGAGAGTGGCTCAGCAAGTTCCCATGGCAGAGTGAGGTTTCGAACCTGGGTCTTCCCTATCCTAGCCCATCGCTCTAACCACTACACCATTCTCTCTGTTGGACTCCTGAACTTTTCCCCACCAATGGCTTTCACTTTGACCTAATAGTTCATACAGACAAGGAGTCCGAAATGTTTATTCTCCATCAGATGAGCAGACAGATCTTCGAGACACACACTCCATATATATAATAGAATGCTTGCTTCAGGGCATTGTATAATGCACTTGATTGCAAATGACAAAGAACAACTGCAAATGCTCTGTCCTGAAGTAGCTGCAAATTTGTGAGTGGAAATTATTTCAGAGGAAATTTACCAGGTGGTACACACACTTATGCTTTCACACACACTAAACAACACACTTTCAATCTACTTTCAGTCCACTTTGCAACTGGATTTTACTGTGTGAAATGGCAAAATCCACTTGCAAACAGTTACTGAAGTGGATTGAAACTGCATTATTTAGCATGTGTGAAAGATCAAGAGAGAGAGAGAGAGAAGCTGTCTTATACTGAATCAGACCATTGACCCATCATGGCCAGTATTGTCTACTCAGACTGGCAGTGGCTCTCCAAGTTCTCAGGCAGAGGTCTTGCACATCAACCACAGCCTGGTCCTTGTAACTAAAGATGCCAGGGATTGAACCTAGGCTAGGACCTTCTGCTTGCCAAGCAGAAACTCTACCACTGAGCCACAGCCCCTCCCTGCTGACAGTGCAATTCAATGCATATTTACTTAAAAGTAAGCCCTATTTTATTCCATACAGCTTTCTCCTAGGTAAAAATATATAGGATTGTGCCCCCTGTTTGTCTTTAATGAAACATGGGGGAAATGTAATTATGCTGACATCAAAAATATTTTCTAAATTCTGCAGAATTGCAATGCAGGCAGAAGCCTAGAGAGAGCTAAATCTGGATGTAACGGCAAGACCCAAACAGTATGAACATAAGAGACGCCAATGTTGGATCAGGCCAAAGGCCCATCCAGTCCAACACTCTGTCACACAGTGGCCAAAAATACCAGGTGCCATCAGGAGGTCCACCAGTGGGGCCAGGACGTTAGAAGCCCTCCCACTGTTGATCCCCCCAAGCACCAAGATGACAGAGCATCACTTGCCCCAGAGCCCCTATCTATACCTTGTGGCTAATAGCCACTGATGGACCTCTGCTACATATGCTTATGTAATTCCCTCTTGAAGCCGTCCATACTTGTAGTCGCCACCACTTCCTGTGGCAGTGAACTCCATGTGTTAATCACTCTTTGGGTGAAGAAGGACTTCCTTTTATCCATTCTAACCTGACCGCTCAGCAATTCCATTGAGTGCCCACGAGTTCTTGTATTGTGAGAAAGGGAGAAAAGTACCTCTTTCTCTACCTGCTCTATCCCATGCATAATCTTATAAACCTCAATCATGTCACCCCTCAGCCATCGTTTCTCCAAGCTAAAGAGCCCTAAGTGCTTTAACCTTTCCTCATAGGGAAAGTGTTCCAACCCTTTTATCATTCGAGTTGCCCTTTTCTGCACTTTTTCCAAAGCTATAATATTCTTTTTATGTTTCATTGAAGTCAGCAGTGTGGCATAAGGAATGACACAAACGGAAGGACAAACATAGTTGTCTTTCTAAAAACAGTTCTATGAGCATCAGCCCAGAAACATCAGTGGAAAATCCGACATAAATATGGTATATTTGGATCAGGTCCTGTTTTAGGAGATTTGGCAGCGTAAATCAAGACTGGCTTGACAACCAGAAGCCACAAAGAGCATGGAACTGTAGAGTGAAGTCAGCCTAGCAACGTTATTAAATCTGGCTCTTTTGTAATAATTAATCTACCGATGGGCAAGGTGAGGTCATTGTTCTTATTGAGATAAATGCAATAATGCATCTCTTTTTTTCTGAACACAGCTAGGAAAACAGAATGGCTGCAGCTGCATTGCTGCAGTTTTATTTTCAAATATATAAATGAATGCCTAGAAATGAATACTTAATTGCTAATATCTATTATTTATATACATTGCTCTCTTAAAACGGGTGGGAGGGGACAACACTCACACATGCAGATTTTGCAAAAGGGGTTATTTCCATTAGCACAGTTTCGTGGTGCGTGCTGTGATGGGGATTTAAAAGTATTTTTACAGTACAGCATGGTCTATGCACTGAAACGTTACTTTATTATTGAAATGTTGTGCTTTTTTTGTGTGTGGTCCTTTCCCCAGAATAATGGGGGGAAGCCTTAAGAGCAATATCCATTCTCTGATTAAAATTATGCAGATGCCAATGAGGTTAATAAACTGAAGACCGTGCATATTATTAAGGAAACAGATCTTATGTTTCAAGAGAGAACTGAAAACATCCCTAATTGATGAGTAATTTCAAATTTGATATTCCTTATATCTCAGTGCAAAAGGAAGAAAAGGGGGGAAATTTCATAAATATATGGTACCTAAAAGAGAAGAGCCTTAATTACACCATGGACTACTGGATAAAATGATTACATTTTCTACACTGTAAATTTCATACAATTAAATGCAGCAGTGTCACCTTATAAAATGTTTCAATTTGATAATTATTTCAGTTCATTTACTCGGGAAAAAACATAAGCATGAATTTACTAAGTATCTCCCAAATCTAGTCATTTTCATTCTCCCGGACTGACTTGGAAGTTACTTGTGCTTGTCTGAACTTAAATAGATCCCTGACAAATTTAGATAACTATTAAAATTGATAATATTATGGGTGATAGCTTACTAATAGAAATTAATTCAATGCTGTGCTTCCTCGTATTATTACCTGATGCTGTAAAACTGCATTTTAATGTAACATTTGGGGTGTTTAAGGAAGCTTTTGCGTGACTGTTTGAAAGTATCTAGGGATGAACTCCTTGTCTCATTTTGTCGGCCCTGTTAAGAGAGCTTTGTGAAATATGATGTGACTTCTATACATAAATGCACATCAAAAGGTGACAGATGACAAGTTGTCAAGTAGTAACTCACCGTGGCGCATGCATCATCTCTTGGTAAAGGAGTCGTGGTCTCATCCTGCAAGCTAGTGGTGAGAATGTTATGAATTATTTGCTTATTCAGTTTATAGATAGGGTATAGATGTAAGGTAAAATTCTTCTCTTCCTTGAGAGGATAATACAGTTGACCAACTTATGAAGTGGTTGAACATTGTGGCAAGTTAACCCCATAGCCTTTTTTAGGTGTTACAACTGTGCATGATGGGAGTCCACACCAGTGCTCCCTCTAAGCTGTGGAGTCTTGTGAGCAAAAATTCTACTTTATGAGCTACTGGCATTAAAGTTGCGAGCAAGTGATTTGGGTACTGCATAAATTAGTTTGCTCTAAAGCCATCCTTCCTGAGCTAAGACAAAAATGTGTGAGCCAGAGACTAAAAAACTGTGAGCTAACTCAGCTTAGAGGGAACGCTGGTCCACACTACCTGCAATTCTCCCAATGTACACAGTCACCTTTTCATCTGACATCAGGCAAGTAGCATGCACTGAAGCTGAAAACATGCATGGCATCCTATTCAGATGAAATAGTGACCATGCATATGGAGAAGATTATGGGTAGCATGTACTCCCAGCCAATGCTCCCTCTAAGCTATGGAGTCTTGTGAGCAAAAGTTCTACTTTGTGAGCTACTGGCATTAAAGTTGTGAGCGAGCGATTTGGCTCCTGCATAAATTAGTTTGCTCTGGAGCCATCCTTCTGAGCTAAGGCAAAAATCTGTGAGCTGGAGGCTAAAAAACTGTGAGTTAACTCACACTCACTCAGCTTACAGGGAACACTGCTCCCAGTATGTGTGGTTTGGATACTTCAAAACATGATGTCTTGGAAAAGGCTCAGCTAATTCAGCCAACAGTAAGATGAATAACGCAAGCTAACATTGATTCAGGCTGCGGTCAGATGTGCCTTCAGATCTGACTATGCTGCAAATGCCTGATGGATCTAAAGTGCACAATCAGACAGCAGCATCTGAGAAAGGTCTCACAATTGCCAGCACCCCATGCAGCTCCACCACAGAAATGGAGTCAAAAGTCACTGGGGAAAGTCTGCTCCTAACACTTGCTGACGGGCCACAGACGGATTTTCCCTAGTCTGATCACTCAGGTGTACACTCAGGCCATCTGGATGGGCTGCTCGGTCCATCCCGACTTGGCACCATTTCCCCCTGCTTAGCGATATGCACAAACCCGCATAATCAGTCCATCTAACTCTTCACGTGGGGGTTCAATTCCTCATTTATGCACAGGCGCACAAAAAAGGGGGGGAAACACACTCGCCTGAACATGCCATTTGATCGTGCAGTGACAGGCTGTGCCCACAGCGAAACAGATTATACTGGGATGTCTGATCAAGCAACTCCGTGCCAAATAGGAATGCTTCCTGACCATGCCAAATGGCACATCTGACTGTAGCCTCAGTGTGTTAAGTAATGAAAAACCATCCAATGTGCCCTAAATTTGATTATGTTAAATGTATGGTCACCTGGTCTGTTTCCACACAGGGATTCTTACTCCATGGGGATTTTGGGGATTTCTCTTTCAAGCCAGATTAAAAAAAAACAAACCTCTGTTACTCCAAATTAGGCCCAATCTGCATCTAGCATTTGCTCTGCTGTTTTACCAAACTTACACTGAAACAAAAAAAGATGCGGCTCAAAACCACTTTCAAATGCCCTGGGTCAATGCCGTACTGACTGCAGAGTCACGGCTGAATGGGTTGCCTCAGTGCTTAGTTCTTGTGGCCCTTTCTTACACAACCAAGGAAATGCTGATTGCCACTTTCGGGTCAGGAAGCATTTTTTCTCCAAGCCCGTTTGGCCAGGGATCCTGGTAGTTTTTTTGTCATCTTCCGGGTGTGGAACAGCGGTCATTGTGGATGTGGAGGGGGAGGTATTTGTGAATTCCCTGCGTTGTGCAGGGGGTTGGACTAGATGACCCTGAAGGTCCCTTCCAACTCTATGATTCCTATGTTTCTAGTCAGAGCCTCAACATATGAGGTCTATTTCACATTGGGGTTCCCAGATGGTAATACAGATCTGACCCCAGGGAGGTCCAATAGAGGGGGAATACCCACCACCTCAGCTAAAAGCCTAGTGGAAGAGCTCCATCTTGCAGGCCCTTCAGAACGGTAAAATGTCCTGCAGAGCCCTGATCTCATATGGGAGCTCATTCCACCAGGCCAAAAAGGCCCTGGCCCTAGTTGAGGCAAGATGGACGTCCCTGGGGCCAGGGATCACCAGGAGACGCTGATTAGCAGACTGTAAATTTCATTTGAAAATCTGCAGCAGCAAGAGGACCAGCGTGCCCCCAAACTTCTTCTTCTTCCATGAGCACAACAGTATATTAATAAAGACTCATGGGACAAGTTGTAAATACTTCATCTAACGTTTGACTGCCAAGGCACCTGGAATATCGCAAGGCAATTAAGCACTACTTATTACTTCTTGGCATGGCTGGTTCTTCCCGGTATGGATTATTTAGTTCCCCTTTTTTTCACTCATATTTTTTCCCTCACAATTTAACATTTACAAGCAGGTGAGTAAAAAGCCAAGTCTGAAGAGAGATTGTATGGTGAAGCACTTTTTTTTTTTGGGGGGGAGGGCTTGAGTACAACCTTGACAGGCTGGCCACACTGTGTTTGGATTCTCTCCTCTGAGTGAGAAGCCGACGTCAGTAGCACTCAGGGATCTCAACAGAACTTCCAGAAGAAGAATTCCCATTGCGGCACTGGCATGTAACACCTGAACACTACAATGCTGGGCTTAAGAAGAGCTTCTCGTTATTGATGCCAACAGGCTTTCCCCCCCTAAAAGGCTCTGATGCCAATAACAGCAGTGTAACCGGCAGAAATTCAGCACATAATTTTTTCCCCCCATCGCTGCATCTGCATGAAGAATTTCTCCTGAATTTCTGTGGCTTACATAGCTATGAATGGCAGAAGCTGAGCTAGGAAAGAAATACTGACAATGCCAGTTTTTATTCGTGTTTGTAGACCTACCAAAGCAAGTTTTTAATCATTTTTTTCCTTCCACAAAAAGCTACAATTCTTAATTTGTGTGTGTGTGTGTGTGTGTGTGTGTGTGTTTCTGGTCTTCAAGTTTCCCAGAAGAAACTACAGCTTAGATCCTCTGGATGTTTTCTGGGGGCAGAGGGATTTGCACTTGCAGAGTACAACTTTCGCAGCTTCCCCATCCTGCAGCAGCCTGAAATATCCCCACAAATTATCTTCCTGGGGAACAGGGGACCTCCAGGAACAGGACTGGGGGGATTTCTGGCCACTGAAGGAGGGGGAAGGTGAGAAAGGTGCTCTTTGCAAGAAAACTTTTGTCCACAGAAAACCTCCAGGGTATCAGCCTAAATCACCCTCCCTTGTATTGCACTTATTTCTCAGAAATAAGCAAAATTCTCTTAACAAATTTGTTACAGAATCAGATCAAGTCTCTTTGTTTTATTTATTTTTTTAAATATTTCCATCCTTCTTTTTTCTCCCACTGAGGAGTCAAAGCAGATTCCAAAGATACACATATATAATTTAGACAACAACAAAAATGTGCAGTGCAACTCCAGCTCCTGGGCTAGTCCAGGATCCACTGGGTGAGCTCACTCAAGGCCATACGTTTTGAGCCAGGGCTAAGAGCAAAAGAGCCAAGAGAACTTTGGCTCTTCCTAAGGGTTTGCCTTTAGCCACGTTCTGGCAAATTACCTGCAAACTGGAAGGGGAACAGAAGCACAGTCCAGATCCAAAGTGGGTGCAACTGTTTAAATCCTGCGCAACACACCCTAGTTCGCTTCATATGACACCCACTTGATGAAATCAAAGTGAATAGATGGGCAGAGGGAATGAGAGTGCTGACTCCACCCCATCCAAGTATGATCTCCGCAACACTGGCGCCATATCTGAAGTGTACATGTGTAGTCTCCATCTCTGTGATCAGAAATATTTGAAAAAGATGCTCCATGCTCATCCTTGGAAAAATTGCTTTATTAGATTTTTCCAGTCACAGGGATGAAACCTGCATGAATACAGTTTGTACACATATAAACACAGCTGAGTGTAGGCCAAGGTGGAACCAACATGCTCACTCCCCTTCCAGCACCACACACATCTGTTTCAACGTGTGGATGTCATCTAAATAGGGCTAAGTGACCTGAGTGGATTAGTAACATGCATACCTATGACACAGCCTTGTATTTATTTATTTTATTTATTTATCCTTGGATTTATATCCCGCCCTACCCCGAAGGCTCAGGGCGGCTGTATCAAATCATATAATGGATCCATTTAACTCGGTATTGTCTACTCTGATTGTCAGAAGCTCTCTGGGGTCTCTTTATTCCCAAAACCTACTACCAAACATATTTTTCCATAAGGTATATTAGGAAACCTGGAATTTTCCTGTGACGTGTGCTTCAGAGCCATTGCCTTTCCCTGGTGTACTAGTATATGTATGGCTTAACTTTGTGGCTGTCATTCAGCATACTTGGGAAGACTTTTCTATCCCCAAGACTGAAATATACATTCATGTTATTTTTCAGGGAAGGGAATCACAATTTTCCCCAGTTTTAGTAGTGAACTTTATAATGAATTGCACAGAATTAGAGTCACGGAAGTCCAGGACTCAATCTGAACCAGAATAGAATTGTATCCTTTTAATTGTCAGACCTAAAATCTGATATTTGCAAAGTACAAACACTGAGCCTCTGAATCCCAGAGCCAGAAGGCAAATCAAGGAAGGCCTTGGCCTCTATGCCCTGTTGTTGGCTGTCCAGAGGAATTGGTTGGCCACTGTGTGAGACAGGATGCTTGACCAGGTGGATTATTGGTCTGATCCAGCAGGACTCTTCTAATGTTCTTACAATACTGACCCTGATGGACTCATGGTCTAATTCAGTATAAGGTATTCCATTCCACATGTGATAAGTCTGTAATATACTTTTTCATTGAATAAATAACAATGTTCTTGGATATATTCTGTGAAACTCACTCTTTCCTCTTCTCCTTTTGAAAACAGATGAATGTGCCACACTCATCCTGGCTTGTTTGTTCTGCCAGTTTTGGGACTTTCTGTTCATGTTGCCCGATGTCTGCGAAAACTGGCTGATGCAAGTCTGCTGCCCTTCCCATAGATATCACCAAACCTCAAGTGACGACCACAACAACGGCGACTGCAGCTGTGACTGTGACATTGATTGCAGCATCCTGGAATCTTGTCATGAAACCAGCGAGTGTCTGGAACTAGCTCTGGAGATCTCTCAAGTCTGTTATCACTAGTGTTGAAACAACTGATGGAATTCCCATGAACCTTCTTTACTGAAACTGACATAGATCCCCGAAGACTATATCAATTTAAAGAAAAAAAGTACAGTGCAATACAATTCATAAAGAGATCATGTTTGGCAGCCAGGACTGTGTCACAGCCTTAGATGATAAATCTTGAACTTTCTGTGTAGCATCGCAAAGAAAATTCTGTTTTTTGTAGGGTTTCCTAGCTGCTATCCCCAATGAGGGAGGATGTGTATAGAATTCTAGAGAATGGCTGGGTAGAGAGTCATCTTTGTATAATCCCACAAACTATGGTAAAAGACCATACATGCAGATTTTTTTAAAAAAGTTATTGAGTCACAATAGCTAGATGAAGCCTCCATATTCAGAGAAGATCCCCTCTGGAAGTCAGTAACAAGGTAAGGCAGCTGGCATCATGCCCTGTTTGTGAGTTTCCACAGACTTCTCTCTAGCTGTTGTGTTATGGGACTTCAAGACAGCAGTTCTCCTGTTCATATACATCAGAATTCAATTTATTTCCTGCACCTTTAGAAATCTTACTCATCAAAGTTCCCCCCCATCCATATGTACAGATAAAATTCTGTTGTTTTTAGGTCCCTTGTCAGTTTATCTTCCTAATGGATAGACGTACACAAAGACACTATTGGTTATTAAGAATGAATGAAAATCTATACTTTGATAATTAAACATTTATTTATGGGATAGTCTCTTAAAACACACATATATGCTTGGTTTAGGTCAAAAAGAAAATTAAATGAATTAGAAACTGGAGTAGTCATACTTACAACAAATTGGCCTTTTAAAAAAACCCCAAAACCTCAAGTGAATTTAAAGAGCATGTGCTGCTTTAGCAAGGCCCTGGAAGTCAACAGCGCTTTTCCACCTGATCCTTTCCTTATGCAGTTACCAGTTAAGGCATGATTTTTGCTTCTTTGTGAGGACTGGCTTTAACAGAAAAAGAAAAGCACAATCTGAGAAGGAGAGAATCATGCAAACACGTTCAACCCATTTGTTTGGTCACATAAAAACAGGAGGATACAAGATGTTATACTCTTATACTCTCGGGAAACAAATATGTTTGCAGAAATACATGAAATAATCTCTGTTCGTTGTTAAAAATGACAGTATTCAGTCTGGAGGAATTTAATGCAAACTGTTATTATTTTTTAAATGAACATTCTATTCACAACAAAAGCAGACACATTCAGATGCTAAAATAGTGTGAAATATGCATGCCAAGCAAAAGAGAAATACAGATACAGTTGTTTCGAATTTCTGTATCTGGCTTTCTTAAAACAGAAATCCCAAATCTCAAAATTGCAATGTAAGTTTCCCTAGATTTCAGCAAATGACAAAACCTGGGCTAAATTAAGGCTGGAGCCCAAAGTGGGGCCAGAGTACATGATCCCTGTGATGCAAGTCCGGCCAAGGGTCCCCCAATTCAACTTGTAATATATGTATGATCAGGGAATTTACTGCAAAAGCTCTGCTACTCTTAGGAATGTTGCTTGGGGCTTCAGCCCCTTCACATGTTCTCAGTCATATGACCCTGGTACACATGAAGCACCACAGCTGGGCAAACAGGACCCCCTATGGCTGTTTCACTCAGAACAGTGACACAGGAAGGAAGGCTGACGCCCTACTTCACCCTGTTTAGTCCTTCTGAGACCCCCAAACCCAACTCCCATCATCTGTATCATGCTTGGGCACTGGGATCAGATAGACATGGGACTTGCCTGTTGTTTCGTCCCACGCCTTCCACTTCCTTTTCAAAGCTGCCTTCAGACCAAACCAGTTCTCAGCTAAGACACTCCTGTCTTCAAGTTCTCCTTCAGGATAAAGAATATTATACAGGACTACACTTCTCTGTGCAGAGATTGGATCCACCCATTCGCTCAGCGAAGTACAGAGACTTTGTGCAGAATAGAACAGCCTTCTTTTGGAGGGGGGCTTTTCCCAGTGGAAGGTGCTGCACTTAGATGAGCAGAAAAGGGAGGATTAATGGAGTAGCAATTGTTTGAAACCTGTGGGTAAGAAACCCATGGGCAAGCTTTGTCTCCAGACACAAAAAAGGATTCCAGATGTACACACTGGTATGCTAGATATATTTTATAGTATATTCCTAAACCCAATGACTTCAGTGGACTTAGAAAGAGGTAACTTTGCTGAGGATTGTGTTGTAACGTTTTTAAAAAGTGAAATGATTGTGAAATCTGTTGGCAGACGACTGTTCTTCCTTTTCATACATTTTAAAGATCTATGCACTAAAAAGCCTAGGCATTCCAGCTGGGATTTAAGTAAATGCATGAAAGATGACCCACACAGCTTCCCCCCATACTTCTTTGGCAGTTTAGGTGGGGGGGGGTTGAAATGAATCTAACTGTATTTATTTGCTAGATGGAAAAGTTCCTATTCTCTCTTCTTTAAAGAAAAATAATAATAATAAATGGCATTTTTAAATTGTTTTGCCTGGGTTCAATTCACTGTTTGGGGACCTGTACTCTGAGATCTGGTTCTAAAAGTGGGCTTTGGAAAGTGTCTTTCATTCAGTGTTTGTATCCATCACAAGGAGTGTGAGAAACAGTATCAGCCTCCCTTACTCTATAGCCTTCAGTGGAGGAAAGAACGCCATGGTCAGCTGTTCTGGGTCCTGATTAGGGAGAAAAGCGGGATATGAATTTAAAATAACCATAAAAATAAGCTTCTTGTGGCAGTAAGTTCCATAATTTAAGATGTATAACTTGATAAACTGTTTATTTTTGCTTGTCCTGTAATGAAAGCAATTTCAAATAGTGTGAGGGTCTCAAGCGTGGTGGGCTGAGGCACTTTTATCTCCCCCCCCCAAAAAAAACCCTTTTCAAATGCCAAAAGGACCATGGGGATGAGGCTGCTTCAGCACTTGAAAAGGTGCAAGGAGAAACAAGAGCACCTCAGCCCGCCACACAGCAGACCTAGTCAGGATCAGGCCCTCATAACCATAGATGCCATCACGTCTAGTTTGGCCCTGAGTCCTACTATTATGGTGGGAAAACTTTATATTATCTTTACCTTACATTGTTTTATAAACCACTATCATGCCCTCCCTCCAATTCTTCAGCCTTTCTTCATAAGGAAAGTAATCATCATGTGATGAATGCCTGCTGGTGCTTTAGAAAGTGTACATCCATTTAATGGTCAGAACCTCCTGCTTGATTTTGCCAGGAGCAATATTCAAGGCAAGGTTGTTCAGGAAGAACTGTAGGAAGTGCTGCTCTGTAGGAATTCTTGTAGAAATGTACATGAATGTCATTTTGGCTAGCAAAACTTGATTGAGATACTGCACATCTCTAGGCTGCCATCAAATGTTGCCTAAAATGGAATTCGAGGTGAATTGGAGGGTCCTGCTTCAGCAAAAGATGTTGAAATTCTGAGTACTATTAAACAAATTCAAGGGAAATCTGTAATTTCCATCCAGTGGCCTTTGCACAGAGCTGTTGGTTCCTCAGGCATCGGAATTTAGGGGATTACTAATTTCTGAAAATGGCTGCGACTTTCTCTTCACTGTACCCCCGCTATTCACTTTTGAATCAACAAAGAAAAACTTTTATCCTAAAACTGTGCTTTCCCCCTCCTCAATAATCTCTCTGAAGCATCAGAAATGCCCACATTTGGAAAAGGGATACTACAAAAAAGTTTTTTTGGGGGGGTTTAATAGATGCTTTGGCAAGACAACATTTCCTTATCCTCAAACACCGAATCATTTAAAGTGATCACAATACACAAAGCGATGGAATTGTATAAGCAAACAAGAAAAATTACCATCAGCATCAATAGAGAGATATTCACAATGAATTTTCCCTCTGCTTTGCTGTGCACTTTTCCACTTAGAAACAGAAATAATGGAAGGGGAGAGAGAGAGAGCAGTAGATATTATTAGATCAACTGTATAAAAAGGATTCCATTAGCACATCACAGATGAGAAATGAAAGGATTTACGTCCAATATAAATATGATAAAACTGTGCAGTTGAAGTAACATATCCACTTTAGAAGAAGCACGGCATTGTTAACAAAGGTGGAGGGAGACAGCTGTAATTTTTGTTTTATACTTTAAAAACACATGCTTTGTCATGTACAGAATTTATACTGCTGTGGTTGAATGCATTTCTATTTAGTGTAAGTAAACAGTTTGTTCTTCCTACAGTAAACTTCCTTGTTCATCTCTGTTTCAGTCAATTATCACCATCCATCTCTGGGGCATATGCGTTGGCATAGCCGTATTATATACGTGTGCTACTATGTATATTCTTAACACAAGTACTGGACTTCAATACACAGGAAATCCATTCATTTATTAAATTGACTTCGTTTGTACCCCCTCCTTTCTCCCTAGCGGGGACCCAAAACAGCTTACAACATTCTCGTCTTCTCCATTTCATTCTGACAACAACCTTCTGAGGTAAGTTAGGCTGAGTGTGTGTGACTGACCTAAGATCAGCCAGCTAGCTTCCATGGCAGAGTGGGGATTTGAACCTGGGTCTCTCAGGTCCTAATCCATCTTCTATAGTCCTGGATGCTAGTCCAGCTCCCAGATCCTATAGTACAACTGAGTAAATATTAATGTTATTTAGGAAATAGTCGATATTATACAACATTACTTAGTACGCAGTGAACCAGGGGTCATTTGGGGGGGACGTGGGGGAACGCCATCCCCCCGGGTGAGGTGCGGGAGGGCGGGGCCTGGAGCTCCCTGCTGGTGCCCGCTGGAGGTCGCCGCCGGCTGTGGGGAGGACACACTTCCGGTGATGTCAGGGGGTGTGGCATATGCTAATGAGTTATGCTAATGAGTTCCCCTAGCTCTTTTTCTACGAAATGACCCCTGCAGTGAACTATCATATATCTCCAGTCTCCTAACCTCATTGCCCCTCCCCTTCTGGAAACATACAATGTGATGTCTGTTTTATTTATGGCATTTACAGTGGTATGCCATTAAGGAGGTAAATCCCCCCTCCAAAAAAATAGTAACTTGCCAAGAAAGACTCAGGAATTTTAAAACTAACAGGAGGGAAACTGAGCTGTATACATTATACAGCTTTTGATACCTCCTAGCCCTTGGCTGAGCTTTTCTCATGCCACAGAAGTCTGGATATCAGAGAAATTGGTTCGTCCTCCAGCCATTGGTTGAGGTACTCTGGGATCATGGGATGGCCATGACATTCGGATCTCTAAAGCATACAGCTACAGACAAGAGGGGGCTAGGAAGAGGCTTTGAGGTATTACTGAAAAGAAGTTCATAGAAAGAAGGAAGGAGCACTATCCCAAGGAGTGTGAGAACAAATTTTGAGTCCAGTGGCACCTTAAAGACCAACAAAGGTTTACTCAAGGTATGAGCTTTTGTGTGCATGCACACTTCCTCAGATACATTGAAATGGAAGTTAACAGTTCATATATATAGAAGAAGAGGAAGAAGAGATTGGATTTATACCCCACCCTTCACTTGGAGTCTCAGAGCAGCTTACAAACCCCTTTCCCTTCCCCTCCCTATGAGGGAAGACCCTGTGAGGTAGGTGGGGCTGAGAGAGCTCTTTCCAGAACTGCTCTTTCAAGAACAGCTCTAACAGAACTATGGCTTGCCCAACACGTCATCCAGCAGCTGCAAGCAGAGGAGTGGGGAATCAAACCCAGTTCTCCCAGATTAGAGTCCACGCACCTACCACTCTGGTATATATACATAGGTGCCTCTACATAGGTGAATGGCAAATTAGCATACAACTTAATGAAGATGGTTTTGACATATGCAAAGACTAAACAAGGAGTGTGAGAATGTAGTGTGTACATGGGATGTGTGTGTGTGGTACGTGGGTGGACAGGTATTTGTATATGTGTGTGGGAGAAGTCATTTGTATAAAGCATGGGGAATTCCTGGAGATTCAGTGGTAGGGACTTGAGAGGGCAGGGTTTTGGAAGGGGAGGTACCTCAGCAGGGTATAATACTGTAGGGTCCAACTGGCTAAGAAGCCATTTTCTCCAGGGGAACTGATCTGTGTAGTCTGAAAATCAGCAGTAAATTGCAATCTCCAGGTCTTACTTGGAGGCTGACAACCCTAAAAAATGTGTACTTATATACAGATTGTATATACATACATTCATGTATATAGGGTGCATGGATGAATGTATACTACAGGTATGAGTGTATATATACTTCCAGATGGGTATTAGTGGAACAAAATTTAAGTCCAGTTTAAGAACTTAAGGACCAAAAATATCTTCCAAGTATAAGCTTTCATAAGTCAAAGCTCACTGTGTCAGATAACAGTGTAAAGTATTTCTAGAGGGAAAAAACTTTTCTGTGTGTCCAGTTTTCTATATCCGACTTTTAAACTTGCTAGGTTATATGTGGCCATAATGTTGAGGTTCTTATTAGACTTTCACAGACTACATTCAGGGCTGAAACAAAATGCTCTGTAGCCATGTAGCATCATATTTCTTAGGTCAAAACGTGTTCCAAAAGTCCACAAGAGGCCCAAAGAATGGACCCAACTCTCACTTCAGTTCATTAAAATGAGCAGGTTATTTCTCACAGGTTTCCTCTTGTGCAATTAAATTCATTTTTTTTCTTGTGATATAACTGTAAATTATAATTCCATCTTTGAAACTGGTCTTTCAGGCTATCATTTTAAAAAAAACATTCCCTATAAAGTGTACACACCATGAAGCCATCATTAAGTGACAGGAAACTGGAAAAATCCAGCTCTGTTCCAAATGGAAAACACAAGGTATATTTTTAGCCACCTTAAGCCAGTTGTATGCAATCCCACACACTTGTACAATTCCAACATTAAAAAGTAATCCATAATATTTCAGAGGAACAAATCCAATTCTTAGTCACATGCATTTTCATACAGGTCCTTCAAAACCTATTCCAAAAATCTCTCAATCTCTTTGACAGCTCGAGTTGGAGCACAAGACCAAGTCCCCTTAAAAGGTTATTGAGCTTCTAGAGATGTTAAATCTAATTGTCTGTAGAATAGCACTGATCCATAAACACTGACGTCATGGAAATGTATTCCACCTTTATGAAAGATATACTATGTAAAGTTTAACATGGCCTACTGTATAGTCCAATCTGATATCTTCCCCCTTAACAAAACCCAGCTGGAAATAAAATTCACATTGGTGGCTTGGTTAGGTTTTTTTTTTAAAGGCCTGTTGGTAAATATATTACTGCCCTTTCTGCTGACAATGGTATTAGCCTTGTGCTAAGCAGATGGAAATGTTCAAAAGCATGAACACTTCTTTTTCTATAAAGGAACACAAAGCAGCAAAGCATTTGCATGTATTCTAAGGCCACAGATCCCAGGGCAGAAGGCAGATGTTCCCCTGTGCTTGGTATCTAAATGAAGTCAGTACTGCACACTCATACTCAAGCATCCAAGTACTGAATCCTGGTCTTGAGAACAGGTTTCAGATATGAGACTAGTCATATCAAGCCCTAGCTCTCTACGGAGATGGCTTGATTTATACAGGCTTGCTTGAGATCAAGATACTATAGCTCGCAATTGTTTCAAATGTCACAGTACCAATCAGAACATGAAGAAAGAATCAGGAAGGGCCTGAGTCAGTGCAGCCTGCCATTTGCGGGGCCGGGCGGGGAGGGAGAGGTGGCTGGATGCTGGGAGGGGCTGGGGCTGGCAAGCAGCGGGAAAGTCAGGACCTCCCTCCCCTCCCTGGGCCAAAGGTAAGGCCCCGGGGCGATCAGGAGTGGGGAGGTTTAAAAGGAAGAAGCCGGCCGCTCACCCTACCTTCGACGGCCTCCAAACCACTTGCCCACCCATTCTACCTCTGTGAGGTACGCTGACTGGGATCGATATTGTATGCTGCTTTAGGGAAGGGGGAAAAGCGGCGTCATTGATAGATTGTTAGTTTAGCGTTATAGTCTAATTTTGTACATGCCAAAGGCCCATCTAGTCCAACACTCTGTATCACACAGTGGCCAAAAATACCAGGTGCCACCAGGAGGTCCACCAGTGGGGCCAGGACACTATAAGCCCTCCCACTGTTGACCCCCACAAGCACCAAGAAGACAGAGCATCACTTGCCCCAGAGCCCCTATCTATACCTTGTGGCTAATAGCCACTGATGGACCTCTGCTCCATATGCTTATCTAATTCCCTTTTGAAGCCGTCCATGCTTGTAGCCACCACCACTTCCTGCGGCAGTGAATTCCATGTGTTAATCACTCTTTGGGTGAAGAAGTACTTCCTTTTATCCGTTCTAACCCGACCGCTCAGCAATTTCATGGAGTGCCCACGAGTTCTTGTATTGTGAGAAAGGGAGAAAAGTACCTCTTTCTCTACCTGCTCTTTCCCATGCATAATCTTATAAACCTCAATCATGTCACCCCTCAGTCGTCTTTTCTCCAAGCTAAAGAGCCCTAAGCTCTTTAACCTTTCCTCACAGGGAAAGTGTTCCAACCCTTTTATCATTCGAGTTGCCCTTTTCTGCACTTTTCCCAAAGCTATAATATCCTTTTTAAGGTGTGGTGACCAGAACTGCACACAGTATTCCAAATGAGGTCGCACCACTGATTTATATAGGGGCATTATGATATTGGCTGATCTGTTTCCAATACCCTTCCTAATAATCCCCAGCATAGCATTGGCCTTTTTTATTGCAGTCACACACTGTCTCGACATTTTCAGTGAGTTATCTACTATAACTCCAAGATCTCTCTCTTGATCAGTCTCTGCCAGTTCAGACCCAATCAATGTGTATTTATATTTAGGATTTTTGGCTCCAATGTGTATCACCTTGCACTTGGCCACATTGAACCCCATTTGCCATGTTGATGCCACACAATGTTCCAGAAATTCTAATACAATGTAATTAAAAAATGCAAAGAACATTACAGAATCCAAGAAAATATCAAAATGGTTCATCAACCACTAACACAAATTAGAATCCTATAGAAAGGGAGAGTCCTACTCATAATCCACCCTGTACAAGTCACAGCACAGTGAGTTCTTCTGCAAGCTCTAGGCCTTGGGTGTTATCCAAGATGCCATAATTGTCTTCTTCAACAGGCAGGAGTTCTTCCCACAAAGATTGCAGAGGGAACCTTAATTCTTGCTCTGTTGCCATAAAAGCAGTTTCCTTTTCCTGCCAGGCAAAGAAATGAGGTAGCCCTTGACTAGGGCACAAGACCTAGCACAGCCCATGAGGAGCTTAAGTTCATCTCACAGTGATTTCTGCTCTTTTTCTCTTTAGGTCACTCTTCTCAGTAGGGTTGTCAGGTCCTACCTGCAATTTGGCGGGGGGCTACTGCCTGGGATCTTGTGCTGTACAAGCTTTGCATGTGCAGTGTGATGACCTCACCCAGAAATGATGTCATCGTGTCGCCAGCATCAGGGGGTGACACTTTAGTTTTTGCCTTCAAAATCATAGAGTTTGCCCAAAAACTAGAGCATCACCCCTGATGTCAGGGACACAATGATGTCACAGGTGATGTCATTGTGTTGGGAACATTGCCCAGCAACTTGTGCTGGCCAGCAGCGTATCAATGCCCCAAGAATAAGGGGAACCCCTGTCTGGACTGGGGGGTCTGGCAACCCTACTTCCCAGTTATCAGTCACTTGAGTTCTGTCTTTTCAGTAACTAGCAGTCACCCAACTCCTACCTTACAGTTATCACAACTTGTCAAGGTCTTGCAATTCAAGAACACAGTCCTCAGTACTCCACTCATTATAATACCTCACACAGTCATGGTGGCTCTTCCAGTGCATTTCCCATAAGCCTTTGCTTAGTATGCAAACTATTGACAGCTAGTAGCAAAGCTGTCTGCTAACTGGGTCTGGCCCAGAGCCTCTTTACCAGCATAGACCTACATTCAGCACAACCATACATAAATAGAGTCAGCCCTGGAAAATATTTGGATGGGAGACGATGATTTCAATCCTAAGTAAAATTTAGGATTGTGACAATATAGACACATTTTAACTGCAGGGTCACTATGTGGACACAGGCAATGGCAAACCACCTTCTCTTGCCTTGAAAACCCCACAGGGTTGCCATAAATTGGCTGCAACTTGATGACAAAAAAAAGAATCTGTTCTAAAGGTAGCCATCAGGATCATATCACAAACACTTGATGCCTGAATCCTCTCACTAAAATACCTACTTTACACCTTTCTTCTGTGAGGCCACCACATTCCTGTGAGGTTAGAGTTGTAATGAGGACCACTTTACTCTCATATTATTTAATACTTCTAATTCCTTTTGCATGTTTTCAGAAATTTGCCTGGCTTCTAATGGGAAGTGTTTAGTGATATATAAAATGCACACTTACATCTTTCTAGATGTTTTGGTTTCTCTGAGGAAGCTTTTTAAACTGTGGACCAAAGAGTTTTAATCTTTACTACTTGAAAAAAGCAGGTTTCACATGACATGCCTTTCCATGTTAACACCTGTTTAGGCCTCCAACCAGTTCCTATCAGGTCATTTCCTCTAGCTTTTCATTTTAACTATTTTAACACTAGACTTGGTGATTGAATTCAGGTTGAACATTGCTCCTTTGGAATTCTGTGGTAACATCTCTTGTGGCCATACTAAAATCCTATGTGCTCTCAACAAATCCATGGCACTTTTGCCTTGATCATTATTATTCTCCTAATTACCTCAACATCACAGTAATCCAAGTCTATGCCCCAACCACTGACGCAGAAGAGGCTGAAGTGGACCGAGTCTATGAAGACCTACAACACTTCATAGAACTAACACCAAAAAAGATGTCCTCGTCATCATAGGGGACTGGAATGCTAAAGGAGGAAGTCAAAAGGTAACTGGAATAACAGACAAGTTTGGCCTTGGAGAACAAAATTAAACCAGGCAAAGGCTAACAGAGTTTCTTCAAGAGAACACACTGCTCATAGCGAACAGCCTCTTCCAACAACCCAAGAGGCGACTCTACACATGGACATCACTAGATGGGCAACACCGAAATCAGATTGATTATATCATTTGCAGTCAAAGATGGACATGCTCTATACAGTCAGTAAAAACAAGACCTAGAGCTGACTGTGGCTCAGATTATGAGCTACTCATTGCAAAATTCAGACTTAAACTGAAGAAAGTTGGGGTAACCACTAGGCCATTCAGGTTTGATTTAGATCACATTCCTTATGAGAATACAGTTGAGGTGAAGAATAGGTTTAAGGGACTAGATTTGATAGATAGAGTGCCTGAAGAACTATGGACGGAAGTTTGTGACATTGTACAGGAAGCAGCAATCATCATCATCCCAAAGAAAAAGAAATGCAAGAAAGCAAAGTGGCTGTCGGATGAGGCTTTACAAATAGCAGAGGAAAGAAGGAAAGTGAAAGGCAAAGGTGAAAAGGAAAGATTTACCCAACTGAATGCAAGGAGAAATGAGGCTTTCCTGAATTAACAATGCAAAGTAATAGAGGGAAACAATAGAATGGGAAGGACTAGAGATCTCTTCAAGAAGATTGGAGAAATCAAGGGAATGTTCCATGCAAAGCTGGCCATGATAAAGGACAAAAATGGCAGGGACCTAACAGAAGCAGAAGAGATTTGGAAAAGATGGCCAGAATACACAGAAGAACTATATAAGAAGGACCTCAATGTCCTTGACAACCATGATGGTGTAATCACTGACCTCGAGCCAGACAGCCTGGAATGCGAAGTCAAATGGGCCTTAGAAAGCGTTACTAGCAATAAAGCCAGCGGAGGTGATGGTATCCCAGTTGAGCTATTCAAACTCTTAAAAGATGATGATGTTAAAGTGCTGCACTTAATTTGCCAGCAAATTTGGAAAACACAACAGTGGCCACAGAATTGGAAAAGGTCAGTTTACATTCCAATCCCAAAGAAGGGCAATGCCAAGGAATGTTCAAGCTATCACACAATTGCAGTCATTTCACATGCTAATAAGGTCATGCTCAAAATCCTACAAGCTAGGCTTCAGCAGTAAGTGGACAGAGAACTGCCAGAAGTACAAACTGGGTTTTGAAGAGGCAGAGGAACTAGAGATCAAATTGCCAACATTTGCCAGATTAGAGAGAAAGCAAGGGAGTACCAGAAAAACATCTACTTTTGATTCATTGACTATGCTAAAGCCTTTGATTGTGTGGATCACAACAAACTATGGCAAGTCCTTAAAGAGATGGGAGTACCAGACTACCTCACATGTCTCTTGAGAAACCTGTATACGGGTCAAGAAGCAACAGTTAGAACCAGAACAACTGATTGGTTTAGCATAGGAAAAGAAGTACAACAAGGATGTATATTGTCACCTTGCTTATTTAATTTATATGCAGAGTACATAATGCAAAATGCCGGCCTGGATGAATCACAAGCCAGAATTAAGACTGCCAGGAAAAACATCAACAACCTCAGATATGCAGACGATACCACTCTAGTGGCAGAAAGTGAAGAGGACCTAAAGAGCTTCTTGCTAAGAGTGAAAGAGGAGAGCACAAAAGTGGTAAAAGAAGAAGGGGACGACAAAGGATGAGATGGTTAGACAGTGTTATCGATGCAATGAACATGAAATTAAGCAAACTCCGGAGCATGACGGAAGACAGGAGGGCCTGCCGTGATGTGGTCCATGGGGTTGTGAAGAGTCGGACTTGACTGTTCAACTGAAGAACAACAACAATTACCTCAGTAAGAATTCCATATCTAAACTTGTAATATCTCAATTGATTATATTTTAATCTTTCCCCAACTAACCTTCTTTATTCTCATGATATTTTAGATGTATCCTCCTGGGCCTTCTTCAAATCCAATCAACCACACAAAAGTTGAGTTGAATCATGAATCATATAACTAAGAGGTCTGGGCTGCAATCCTAAGGACACTTCTCTGGAAATAAGCCTCTTAAATAATATGAGTCTACTTACTTCCACGTAGACCTGTTTAGGAGTTTTCCCAAAGACTAGAAATGCCTCCAAATTTGGCTATTTGTCTTTGCTGATAATTCTGACTCAAACTATGCATGGTTTCCCATTCATTCATAACATATACTATACGTTCTCTAGTCTTCCTGCCTCCTGGTATGTTTATCCTATGAGCAAAAAATAACTGAAATTGAAAGAAAATGGTGGTTGTGATGGAGCTGGTGTGACTCACCATAGACTGGAACCTGACAAACACTTATGGAAAACTAATAAACAGAGGGTAACCTGACGTCTAGACTGTACCACTCTAGATGGTAGGTGAAGTTCACATGACTGAGAGCCATATACACTGCCTAGGAAGCTTCCTAATGTAATGGAATCACTGAAGGACTACATTTCCCAACAGCATTGACTCTTACCTAAGTAACCATTGCCTTTTTCCTGAGGGAAAGGGGGAGAAGGTTAGAGAAAAGGGGATGGAAAGGAGAGAGCACAGGTCTGAGGGGAAAACTGCAGGAGTGACAGGCCTGTGAGATCTGTGAAGGACACCAATGGGGCTTGGGGAAGTCGAAACGGAGGATCTGAATTCTTCCTGTCAGACTGAAGCTCCAAGTAGAGACTTGTTATACTGACTGTGCCAGGAAAGCCCTGGGAAGAAGGACCTGCAACCTGAGAAGGCTTTTCCTGCTGCTTAACTGACAAGCATAAAGGGACTAATGAAAGACTAACTTGCCCTGATCTGAATGGCCCAGGCTGGCAAGGTCAGCCCTGGTTACCACTTGGAAGGACCTAAGGAGTCCAGGGTTGCTGCACAGAGGCAGGCAATGGCAAACCACCTCTGAATATCTCTTGCCTTGAAAACCCTATGGGGTTGCCATAAGTCAGCTGCGACTCGATGGCACTTCCCACCATCACAAAGACTTACCTTTAGAATCCAGTTAATACTCCCCCGCCCTTCTCAGTGGAAACTTCCCTGTTTGTTTACTTCGTTACAGTTCTTGTTGCTATTAACTATGTGTCCCTACAGTTGCTGGAGCCCATCAGTGTTAACAATAGAAGTGCCAGCCCTGAAGTGCCTTCCGCGCTTGCATCGAAGCTTTTTTGCCCAGGCATGCTAATAATTTTGATTGATACATTACCCTTGTCTTTCCAGCATTTCACACTGGATCGTCTCTTGCCTTAAATAATCCACTGCCATGAAGAGTTGCTAAAATCGTTAGCCCTTATCAGAGGTCATTTCGGGGGGGAACGCAGGGGAACGCCGTTCCCCCAGGTGAGGTGCAGGGAGGTGGGGCACAGGACGAAGCCCTGCCCCCTGCTTCCGGCCGCCCCGCTTCCAGCCCTCATTCAGCCAGGAGGAGGCAGGAGAAGAGGGAGGGTAAGTTGCTTCCTCCCCGCCTCTCCCCACCCCTGCCTACCTGGGGCCAGGGAGGGCCTTGGCGGGGCTTCCTCGCACTCCCGCTGGCCTTGCAGGTCCACCGCCGGGCTCCTGATGTCAGGGGGTGTGGCATATGCTAATGAGTTATGCTAATAAGTTCCCCTAGCTCTTTTTCTACGAAATAACCCCTGGCCCTTATTAAGAAACCTTAAATAAAGTCCTGCTGTTTGAAAATTAATTCCAGCACCATTGACCCTCTCCCATACAACGAAGTCTGTTCTATTTCCATCAAAATAACCCCTGTCCATATGGAGCAGAGTCCCTTCCCTATAAAACACACTTTAAAGACCTCCTGCTCTCCAGTGGCTGCTATTATAGGCAGCTGCTTTAAGCATGTCCATTGCCAGATACTACAATCTATATAGGCTCACAAAGACTTTTAACTGTACAGTTTAAAAAAAAAAAACAGAAAAAGTAAAAGCGAACGATGAAATCTGCCAGACATTTCCCCCCCCCCTGTTTACATACACCTAAACCAAATTACAAGAGAATTTTCTTTCAGAGTTTTAGTTGACGTCATTCGATGTTTACCTTCCTTGCACTACGGGAATGAAATGATCTCACCAATTTGATATCTAGCATCTCCCCAGGTTGACAGCGATTCATTTCACTGGGGGCCTGCATAAGAAAACATCCAAAGGATTCTTCCCAAGCTTATCTTATTTCAGCTCAACGTGTTTCAAGGCAGTTTCAGTGCGCTCTTTTTGTAGCAGAGGATGGAGAACAAACCTGCCAACATGACCTCCTTTCTCCCCTTCTTTGAAATATATTGATGTGCAGTGTTGACACCTCTCCGGGTTGTCAAAACATCATAGGCCTTGCCAGTGCATTAGTAACATATTCTAGATCCTCAAAACATCCATCTTACGAAAAGCAACAACATGTCACTGCTACGCCAACGTCTGGCCATCGTGGCTTTGACATATTAGTTTGTTCTCCACTGATGGTTATAACATAAGACAGTTGATAGATTTATGCTGATATTGCAACAGTGGGAAAACATGGAGCTCACTGGGGTCTTTTTGATACAAGCAGCCAGGGGGCATGTCTTGTGAAGGGCCTTTCCAGGAAAATGAAGAAGGGCTGATCAGAAATCTGCACACATTTAGCTTTGGCCATTCTTCTAGACAGAAGATAACATCCCATCGCAGTCAGTCCAGCTCCTGTTCGTAGCTCTGTGATAATTTAACAATGCTGTCCTAACTATTACCTTCAGGGGGCCTGGAGATCAAGCCCTATGAGGAAAGGCTGAGGGATTTAGGAATATTTAGTCTGGAGAAGAGGAGGTTGAGGGGGGGACATGATTGCTCTCTTTAAGTATTTGAAGGGCTGTCGCTTAGAGGAGGGCGGGGAGTTGTTCCTTTTGGCAGCAGAGGATAGGAATCACAATAGTGGGTTTAAATTAAGGAAAGGAAGGTACTGGCTGGATATTAGGAAAAACTTTTTTACAGTAAGAGTTGTGCAGCAGTGGAATCAGCTGCCTAGGGAGGTGGTGAGCTCCCCCTCGCTGGCAGTCTTTAAGCAGCGTCTGGACAAACACTTGTCAGGGATGCTCCAGGCTGATCCTGCATTGAGCAGGGGGTTTGACTAGATGGCCTGTGTGGCCCCTTCCAACTCTGTGAGTCAATGATTCTATGCACATATCACACACACGATTGCAACCCAAATATCCCTTCAGATCTAAACAAAGCTGCAAATCCTAAACAATAGCAGTTCTGTTTCGACTGCAAATTAGAGTTGCTTTTTGGTGAGAGAAAAGGCTTGTGTGATAAAAAGCTGTACTTCATTGGTAAATATGGCTTTTAAAAGGAATCATTAGACACTGCTATATATCTCTACCTCTGTCTATCATCTATCTGTCCATCTACCCATCTATCCGTCTATCCATCTGTCTCTCTGTCTATCTCTATCTATCTATCCATCTATCCATCCATGTATGTATCTGTCTGTCCATCCATTAGGGTTACCAAGTGAGAATTGAGCTGCAGCGGGGGACTCCTGGCTTGTGGCTGGAGCGTGTGCAAAGCGCGGGCGCGCCACATCCACGTCACCCGGAAGTGACGCGGGCACACCGGGCACGCTGGGGGTGGGGCCATGATTATCCGAGGGAAAACCATAGAGTTTTCCCTCGGATGACCGTGGCCCTGCCCCCAGCGTGCCCGGCGTGGTCGTGTCACTTCCGATCCATCCATCATCTATCTATCTATCCATCCATCCATCATCTATCCATCCATCATCTATCTATCTATCTATCTATCTATCTATCTATCTATCTATCTATCTATCTATCTATCTATCTTTCTATCTTTCTATCTTTCTATCTTTCTATCTTTTTATCTTTCTATCTTTCTATCTTTCTATCTATCTGATTTATACCTCACCCTCCCCGCCGGAGCAGACTCAGGGTGGTTTACATAAAATGCAGTAGCTAAAACAACAATAAAATAATAGCTTTAAAGCTTAAAAACAACATAAAGTGCTGGTGAACAATTTAAGTGGTAATGGCGAGAACAGGGTAGCATCAACATACTAGTGAATGCAGTCGGTAATTTATTTTAAAGTCAATGAAGCTCAGGCTGTCGGTGGTGGTATTGGGCACTGGGCCTTGATGTACTGGATGTGGTTCCTTAACTAAAGGCCTGGTGGAAGAGCTCCATCTTGCAGGCCTTGCAGAATTGTAAAAAGTCCTGAAGGGCCCTGAGGTCTTCTGGGAACTTGTTCCACCAGTGCGGAGCCACTATTGAGAAGGCCCTGGCACTAGTTGTTGCCAGCCTAACGTCTTTGGGGCCCAGAAGGGCCAGATGGTTTTTGGATCCTGACCACAGTACTCTCTGGGGGACATGTGGGGAAAGGCAGTCCCTCAGGTAGGTAGGCCCCTGACTATAAAGGGCTTTAAAGGTAAGCCCCAGCACCTTGAAGTGAATCTGGTATGCTATAGGCAGCCAGTGCAGTGCTTTTAGCACAGGCTGAATGTGCTCCCTCATGGGGACACCCAACAACAGCCTAGCAGCTGCATCCTGCACCAGTTGAAGCTCTGGATTTGGGACAAGGGCACCCCATGTAGAGAGCATTGCATAACCTCGAGGTGACCATTGTATAGATGACTGTCACCAAGTCGTTGCGTTTGAGGAAGGGAACCAGCTGCTTGATCAGCCGAAGATGATAAAAGGCTGACTTAGCAATGGCTGCTACCTGGGCCTCCATCATTAGGGACGCATCCAAAAGTGCTCCCAAGCTCCAACAGCAGCACCAACAGTATACCGTCGAAAGTTAGGAGTGGGATCTCTACCCCCGGGCCACCCTGACTCAGACACAGGACCTCTGTCTTCGTTGGATTCAATTTCAATTGGCTTAGTCTAAGCCAACCATCCACAGCCTGCAACGCCAGGTCCAGATCTCCCAGACTAGAGTCAGACTGGCCAACCAACAACAGATAGAGCTGGGTGTCATCAGCAAACTAGTGACATCCCAGTCCATGCCTCCAGGCAATCTGGGCAAAGGGGCGCATATAGATGTTAAATAACATCGGGGAAAGTATCACCCCTTGGGGCACACCGCAAACAAGCAGGTGCCTTTAGGACATCTGTTCCCCTAGCGCCACCCTTTCTCCTCGAGGAAACAAGGAAAGCCATTGCAAAGCAGACCCCTGAATCCCAGTGTTGGTGAGGCAGTAGATCAGTAGTTGGTGGTCGACCGTGTCAAATGCTGCTGACAGGTCTAACACCAACAACACTACTGAACCACCCCAATCCAGATGCCTCTGAAGGTCGTCCATGAGGGCGACCAGTGCTGTCTCCATCCCATAGCCTGGTTGGAAGCCAGACTGGAAGGGATCTAATACGGAAGTGTCATACAAAAACTCTGCAACTTAATCACCACCACCCTATCAATTAATTTGCCCTCAAAGGGCAAATTGAAAACCAGCCAATAGTTGGCAAATTCAGCCGGGTCCAAGGATAGTTTTTTTAAGAGGGGGTGTAGAAGAAGAAGAGGAGGAGGAGGAGATTGAATTTATACCCTGCCCTTCACTCAGAGTCTCAGAGTGGCTTACAAACTCCTTTCCCTTTCCCTCCCCACAACAGACACCCTGTGAGGTAGGTGGGGCTGAGAGAGCTCTGACAGAAACTGCTCTTTTTCAAGAACAGCTGTGCCAGAACTATGGCTTGCCCAAGGTGCAAGTGGAGGAGTGGGGAATCAAACCCGGTTCTCCCAGACTAGAGTCCGCGCACTTAACCACTACACCAAACCGTCTCTCTCTCTCTAGGGAAGCTGTTCAATTCTTCCCTCCTGTTAGGAGGCGTACCACTCCTTCCTTGAGTGCTCGAGGGAACAGTCCTTCAGAGGGACTTGTTGATGATGTCCCTTAGGGCACCTTGTAGCCCGTCATGGCTAGCTTTAATTAGCCACGATGGGCACGGGTCAAGGTTGTAAATGGTTGAGAGAACATTTGGGAGTAATTTATCAACTTCCTCTAGGCTGACCAGATTGAAATAATCCAAAACCTGACAAGAAGATGTGCATGGAGCCTCGAGTTCACTTACTGTCTCAACTGTGGCAGGGAGGCCGATATCTTTCTTTCTATCTATCTGTCTGTCTGTCTGTCTGTCTGTCTGGCCCGATAGGATACATTATAACAATGCCCCTGGGGTGTATCCTATCGGGCACAAGCAGAGCTGTGGTAATGAATCCCCCCTCCTCCAACTGAAGCCTGTTGTGTTCCCTGAAATTGAACCCTATATTGTCAGTGGGCTCTTTGGACCAGCATGTGGGAGAAAGTGTCCATCTGTAACAGTAGGGAAGAATCGGACAGCTTTCCTAGAGAGGTGGCACAGAAATTTTCTAGATAAATAATTCACTGAAAATCACTTTTCTCTCTTCAACTTGCTTGAAATGTTTGTCAATTTTATACTTCATGGCAAGAAGGAAAAAAGATGTCATGTGTTCCATGGAGAGCTGCCACCAGGTAGAACAACATGCAACAAACTTGTAAAAATTACTATAACCTTCAAAATCTGCCAAAAGGAAAGGAAGTATAAAAAAGTATACACTATAGCTTGAACCTCAACACCTTTAATTATGCTCTAGTCCACTGAGTAGTAGAGTTGCCAGCTCTGGATTGGAAAACTCCTGGAGCTTTGGGGGTGAAGCTTTAAGAGGAGAGGGTTCAGAGATGGATGGGACCTCAGTGGAATATAATGCCATAATGTCTTCCATCCAAAGCAGCCATTTTCTCCAGGAGAACTGATCACTGTAGTCGGGAGGTCAGTTGTAATTCCAGGGGATCTCCAGGCCCCCCCTGGAAGTTGGCAAGTCTACTGTATAAAGATCCTGGACTACATGTGCTGGAACCAACAGGTATTATCTCTAAGCACAGCACTTTATTTACTTCCATATAAGTAAATGCTTGTCGATTTTTATGAAACGACCCTTGGGAGGTAAATGCTCCCATTTCTCAGTACCACCTCCACAAGTCCCTGCGAGCTTCAATAAAACCTGGAATTGTGAGGAGTGCTATAAAATAAGCTTGGAGAAATAAACAGACTCTAGGCTGGTAGCTGAGCTCTTTTTTCATGGAATGAGCAGTGTATGATTACGGTTAAAAATAAAGTTTGGTTTCCCCTCCCCTTTCCTCAAATGGATGCAGGTGGAACTGTAAAACCTTTTCTCATATGAGTCAGAGATCCAACCTTGGCAGGGCTAATGGTGCAACTTTAAAAATAGAGCTGTAATTAAATGAAACAACAACCAGAGAAAAAATGCCGCTCTTTTTCCAGTAACTAATCCACTGGTTATTGCTTGAAATTAATTAAAAATATTTTACCTGGACCCCTATCATAAATGCACTAAAAAGGGGGGGGGGATCAGATGGCAGAAATGAATCTGAAATTACTGCAGAA